>NW_027456900.1:0-251078 GCF_040206685.1 Ascaphus truei
AGTCATTTGGTTGCACCTTTAATAAGAAGTTGTATATATTCAGTGTAGGTCCCTGCTAATCGGAGTTTACCTTGGCGAGATTGGCAGGCTTGAATCATGTTTTGATTAAAAGATACAACCAAATGACTCCTTTGTTACACAGTTTTAGGTGAAAAAAGTGTGTGTGTGCCGAGCAAGCGCATTTTAAGTGAAACTTCTTTGTCTTTTGTTACTGTTTTGTCACAGAAATTGTATTTATAATGGTGATGTTTTTAATTAAAAATCAAAACAATTTCAGTGCCAAAACGCAATGAAGTTTGACTTAGAACACGTGTTTTAGCTATTTGCACTTCTATATTTATAATAACTGTGAATTCCTTGTGTGTGTTTGTGTGTGTCAGTCAGTGAGTCAGTGTTTGTGTCTCTCAGTGTGGTGTGTGTTATTCTCAGAGTCCTGCCCCATCTCTCTCCTGACTCTCTTCACCCCCCCACCCCCCTCCGGTAGAGTTGCAGACACTACTGTGTGTGCTGGTGCCTTCTGCCGTAGCAGCCCCCCCCATCGGCGGAGGTGCGGAGACACAGGGAGAGGTGGTTTGTCTCTCCCCTGTGCGGTCTGTGTCTTGCTCGGCGGAGGTACGGGGATACGGGGGCGTTCGCCGTCTGACTGGTGGGTGGGGGATGGGGGATCAGCGGTTCACTGGGGGGAGGGGGCTGCGGTGACGTGGGGGATGCGGTGCTGCGGTGGAAGCGGGGGGATGCGGAGCGCTCAACCCTCCTCCCCGTTACCGGACCAGAGAGAGCGTAAGGGTAGGGGAGAGAGCGCGCGGGGGCGGGGGAGAGAGCACGTGGGGGTGGGGGAGAGAGGGGGCGGGGGAGAGAGACCGCGGGGGCTAGGGAGAGAGAGCGCGGGGAAGAGAGAGCGCGGGGCAGGGGAGAGAGCGCGAAGGCAGGGGAGAGAGCGTGGGGCGAGGAAGAGAGAGCGCGGGGAAGAGAGAGCGCGGGGGCGGGGAAGAGCGAGCTCGGGACGGGAAGAGAGAGCGCGGGGGCGGGGAAGAGAGAGCACGGGGGCGGGGAAGAGAGAGCGCTGGGGCGGGGAAGAGAGCGCGGGGAAGAGAGCGCGGGAGCAGGGGAGAGAGAGCGCGGGGGCGGGGAAGAGAGCGGGGGCGGGGAAGAGAGGGGGCAAGGAAGAGAGGGGGCGGGGTAGAGAGCGCGGGGGCAGGGGAGAGAGAGCGCGGGGGCAGGGGAAGAGAGCACGGGGGCAGGGGAGAGAGAGTGCGGGGGCAGGGGGGAGAGAGAGTGCGGGGACAGGGGGGAGAGAGCGCGGGGGCAGGGGGGAGAGAGTGCGGGGGCGGGGAAGAGAGAGCGCGGGGGCTAGGAAGAGAGCGCGGGGAAGAGAGAGCGCGGGGGCTAGAAAGAGAGAGCGCGGGGAAGAGAGAGCACGGGGGCAGGGAAGAGAGAGCGCGGGGGCGGGGAAGAGAGCGCAGGGAAGAGAGCGCGGGGGCTAGGAAGAGAGAGCGCGGGGAAGAGAGAGCGCGGGGCAGGGGAGAGAGCACGAAGGCAGGGGAGAGACCGCGGGGCGAGGAAGAGAGAGCACGGGGAAGAGAGAGCGCGGGGGCGGGGAAGAGTGAACGCGGGGCGGGGAAGAGAAAGCGCGGGGCGGGGAAGAGAAAGCGCGGGGGCGGGGAAGAGAGGGCGGGGAAGAGAGCGCGGGGAAGAGAGCGCGGGGGCGGGGAAGAGAGCACGGGGAAGAGAGAGCGCGGGGGCGGGGAAGAGAGCGCGGGGGCGGGGAAGAGAGGGGGCGGGGAAGAGAGCGCGGGGAAGAGAGCGCGGGGGCAGGGGAGAGAGAGCGCGGGGGCAGGGGGGAGAGAGCGCGGGGGCAGGGGGGAGAGAGCGTGGGGGCGGGGAAGAGAGAGCGCGGGGGCAGGGGAGAGAGAGCGCGGGGGCAGGAGGGAGAGAGCGCGGGGCAGGGGGGAGAGAGTGCGGGGGTGGGGGAGAGAGAGCGCGGGGGCGGAGAAGAGAGAGCGCGGGGAAGAGAGAGCGCGGGGGCTAGAAAGAGAGAGCGCGGGGAAGAGAGAGCGCGGGGGCTAGGAAGAGAGCGCGGGGAAGAGAGAGCGCGGGGCAGGGGAGAGAGCGCGGGGTGAGGAAGAGAGAGCGCGGGGAAGAGAGAGCGCGGGGGCTAGAAAGAGAGAGCGCAGGGAAGAGAGAGCGCGGGGGCAGGGAAGAGAGAGCGCAGGGGCAGGGGAGAGAGCGCGGGGGCAGGGGAGAGAGCGCGGGGGCAAGGAAGAGAGAGCGCGAAGAAGAGAGAGCGCGTGGGCAGGGGAGAGAGAGCACGGGGGCGAGGAAGAGAGAGCGCGGGGAAGAGAGAGTGCGGGGAAGAGAGAGCACGGGGTAGGGGAGAGAGTGCAGGGGCGAGGAAGAGAGCGCGGGGGCAGTGGAGAGAGAGCGCGGGGGGAGGGGAGTGAGAGCGCGGGAGTGAGGAAGAGAGAGCGCGGGGAAGAGAGAGTGCGGGGAAGAAAGCGCGGGGGCAGGGGAGAGAGCGCGGGGGCAAGGAAGAGAGAGCGCGGGGCAGGGAAGAAAGAGCGTGGGGGCGGGGAAGAGAGAGCGCGGGGGTGGGGAGAGAGAGCGTGGGGGCGGGGAAGAGAGAGCGCGGGGGTGGGGAGAGAGAGCGCAGGGGCAGGGGAGAGAGCGCGGGGGCAAGGAAGAGAGAGCGCGGGGCAGGGAAGAGAGAGCGTGGGGGCGGGGAAGAGAGAGTGCGGGGGTGGGGAGAGAGAGCGTGGGGGCGGGGAAGAGAGAGCGCGGGGGTGGGGAGAGAGAGCGCAGGGACAGGGGAGAGAGCGCAGGGACAGGGGAGAGAGAGCGCGGGGGCGGGGGAGACAGCGCGGGGACTGGGGAGAGAGAGCGCGGAGCGGGGAAGAGAGCGCGGGAATGGGGGGGAGAGAGCGCGGGGCGGGGGAGAGAGAGGGCGGGCGGGGAAGAGAGCGCGGGGGCAGGGGAGAGAGAGCGCGGGGGCAGGGGAGAGAGAGCGCGGGGCGGGGGAGAGAGAGCGCGGAGTGGGGAAGAGAGCGCAGGAATGGGGGGGAGAGAGCGCGGGGCGGGGGAGAGAGGGGGCGGGGGAGAGAGAGGGCGGGCGGGGAAGAGAGCGCGGGGGCGGGGAAGAGAGAGCGCGGGGCAGGGGAGAGAGAGCGCGGAGGCAGGGGAGAGAGCGCGGGGGCAGGAGAGAGAGCGCGAAGAAGAGAGCGCGTGGGCAGGGGAGAGAGAGCGCGGGGGCGAGGAAGAGAGCGCAGGGAAGAGAGTGCGGGGAAGAGAGAGCGCAGGGGCAGGGGAGAGTGCGGGGTCGAGGAAGAGAGCGCGGGGGCAGGGGAGAGAGCGCGGGGGCAGGGGAGAGAGAGCGCGGGGGTGAGGAAGAGAGAGCGCGGGGGTGAGGAAGAGAGAGCGCGGGGAAGAGAGCGCAGGGGCAGGGGAGAGAGAGCGAGGGGGGGGAGAGAGCGTGGGGGCGGGGAAGAGAGAGCGCGGGGGTGGGGAGAGAGAGCGCAGGGACAGGGGAGAGAGAGCATGGGGACAGGGGAGAGAGAGCGCGGGGCGGGGGAGACAGAGCGCGGGGACAGGGGAGAGAGAGCGCGGGGCGGGGGAGAGAGAGCGCGGAGCGGGGAAGAGAGCGCGGGGGTGGGGGGGGAGAGCGCGGGGCGGGGGATAGGGGGTGGGGGAGAGGGGGCAGGGAGAGGGGGTGGGGAAGAGAGAGCGCGGGGGCGGGGAGAGAGGGGGCGGGGGAGAGAGAGGGCGGGGGAGAGGGGGTGGGGGAGGGGGAGAGAGACCGCGGGGGAGAGAGACCGCGGGGGAGAGAGACCGCGGGGGAGAGAGGGGAGACGGAGAGAGAGGGCAGGGGAGAGAGGGCGGGGGAGAGAGGGGGTAGGGGAGAGAGTGGGCGGGGGAGAGAAACCGCGGGGGCGGGGGAGAGAGAGCGTGGGGGCGGGGGAGAGAGAGCGCGGGGGCGAGAGAGCACGGGGCGGGGGAGAGAGACCGCGGGGCGGGGGAGAGAGACTGCAGGGTGGGGGAGAGAGACCGCAGGGTGGGGGAGAGAGACCGTGGGGCGGGGGAGAAAGGGCAAAGGGGGCAGGGGAGAGAGGGAAAAGAGGGCGGGGTAGAGAGAGCGTGGGGTGCGGGGGAGAGAGCGCGGAGGAGAGAGACTGCGGGGGCGGGGGAGAGAGCGCGGGGGAGAGAAGGGGCAGGGGAGAGAGTCAGGGGAGAGAGAGCGCGGGGGAAAGAGAGCGTGGGGGCGGGGGAGAGAGAGCGCGGGGCGGGGGAGAGAGAGCACGGGGGAGAGGGGGTGGGGGAGAGAGAGGGCGGGGGAGAGAGCGCGGGGGAGAGAGAGCGCGGGGGAGAGAGGGGTCGGGGAGAGGGAGCGCGGGGGAGAGAGGGTGCGGGGGAGAGAGCGTGGGGGGCGGGGGAGAGAGTGCGGGGGAGAGAGAGCGTGGGGGGCGGGGAAGAGAGAGCGCGGGGGAGAGAGCGTGGGGGCGGGGGAGAGGGAGCGTGGGGGGCGGGGAAGAGAGAGCGCTGGGAGAGAGCGTGGGGGGTGGGGGAGAGAGGGGGCGGGGGAGAGAGAGCGTGGGGCAGGGGAGAGAGCACGGGGGAGAGAGGGGCGGGGGGCGTGGGAGAGAGAGCGTGGGGGCAGGGCAGAGAGAGCACAGGGGGAGAGAGGGGGCGGGGGAGAGAGAACACGGAAGAGAGCGCGGGGCGGGGGAGAGAGGGGGCGGGGCTGAGAATGTGGGAGAGAGAGCGCGGGGCGGGGGAGAGAGAGCGTGGGGGAGAGAGAGCGTGGGGGGCGGGGAAGAGAGAGCGCGGGGGAGAGAGAGCGTGGGGGGCAGGGGAGAGAGAGCACGGGGAGAGAGCACGGGCGAGAGGGCGCAGGGGCTGGGAGAGAGAGCGTGGGGGCAGGGGAGAGAGAGCACAGGGGGAGAGGGGGCGGGGGAGAGAGAACATTGAAGAGAGCGCGGGGCGGGGGAGAGGGGGCAGGGGTGAGAGAATGTGGGAGAGAGAGCACGGGGGCGGGGGAGAGAGAGCGCGGGGGAGAGAGCGCGGGGGCAGGGGGAGAGAGAACATGGGAGAGAGAGTACGGGGGAGAGAGCGCGGGGGCAGAAGGAGAGAGAACATGGGAGAGAGAGTGCGGGGCGGGGGAGAGCACGGGGGAGAGAGAGAGCGGGGGCGTGGGAGAGAGAGCATGGGGAGAGAGGTAGCGGGGGCGTGGGACAGAGAGCGCGGGGGCGTGGGAGAGAGAGCGCGGGGCGGGGAAGAGAGCGTGGGGGCGGGGGAGAGAGGGCGCAGGGGGGCGTGGGAGAAAGAGCGTGGGGGGCAGGGGAGAGAGAGCGCGGGGACGGGAGAGAGAGAGCACGGGGGCAGGAGGGGGCGCAGGGGGTGGGAGAGAGGGCGCAGGGGGGGCGGGGGAGAGAGCGCGGGGAGCGGGAGAGAGGGCGCAGGGGGGCGGGTGAGAGGGCGCAGGGGGGGGGGCGGGGGAGAGGGAGCGGGAGAGAGAGCGCGGGGGGGGCAGGAGAGAGCACGGGGCAGGGGAGAGAGAGCAGGAGCGGGAGAGAGAGCACGGGGGGCGGGAGAGAGGGCGCAGGGGAGCGGGAGAGAGAGCACGGTGGGTGGGAGAGAGGGCGCAGGGGGGCGGGGGAGCACTGCTCTCTCCCCCGATCCTCTCTCTCTTTCCCCCTGCTGCTCTCTCTCCCCCCATTGCTCTCTCTCCCTCCCATTGCTTTCTCTCCCTCCCATTGCTCTCTCCCCCCCATTGCTCTCTCTCCCCCCCATTGCTCTCTCCCCCCCATTGCTCTCTCTCCCCCCCCATTGCTCTCTCCTCCCCCATTGTTCTCTCTCTCCCCCCCATTGCTCTCTCCCCCCCATTGCTCTCTCCCCCCATTGCTCTCTCCCCACATTGCTCTCTCTCCCCCAATTGCTCTCTCTCCCCCCCATTGCTCTCTTTCCCCCCCACATTGCTCTCTCCTCCCCCATTACTTTCTCCCCCCCATTGCTCTCTCTCCATCCCATTGCTCTCCCCCCCATTGTTCTTTCTCCTCCCCCCCATTGCTCTCCCTCCCGCTCTCTCCACCCCATTGCTCTCTCCCCCCCGCTCTCTCTCCCCCCGCTCTCTCTCCCCCCATTGCTCTCTCCCCCCTGCTCTCCTGCCACCCCTGCGCTCTCTCCCCCGCCCCCTTGCGCTCTCTCCCCCGCTCCCCCTGTGCTCTCTCCTGCCCCCCTTGCGCCCTCTCCCCCGTCCCCCTGTGCCCTCTCTCCCGCCCCCGCACTCTCTCACCCGCCCCCCTGCGCTCTCTCCCCCGCCCCCAGTGCTTCAACCTATGTTGCATATTGACACCCCAAGTAATTTCTGAAATGAATTACACCTTTTTTTCACCATGGTTTTCCATGCCTGATTTGTCCTAAATTAAGAGAGCGCGGGGAAGAGAGAGCGCGGGGGCGGGGAAGAGAGCACGGGGAAGAGAGAGCGCGGGGGTGGGAAGAGAGCGCGGGGCGGGGAACAGAGGGGGCGGGGAAGAGAGCGCGGGGAAGAGAGCGCGGGGGCAGGGGAGAGAGAGAGCGGGGGCGGAGGAGAGAGCGCGCGGGGGCAGGGAAGAGAGAGCGCGGGGGCAGGGGAGAGAGAGCGCGGGGGCAGGGGGTGAGAGCGCGGGGGCGGGGGTGACAGAGTTTGGCGTGCATGGAGACGAGTAACTCCTCCATATATTCTCTTGTGAGAGGCTCTCCTGCCTCTGCTTTCTCCCGGTTGATTTTGGGCCCGCACGGAGGCCGTCTGGCCTCGTGTTTCGCCGCCATCTTGCTTTTCAGCAAGCTCCTCCAGCTTTTTTTGGGACGGCGAGAAATACTTCGAGACCCCTGGGGCTGCGGGCTTCTTTCCTTTAGAGGACATTGTAGGTGAGTTTGACTCTGTCCCAGGCTCGAAATCGGGGTGGAATTTAGGCTTTTTAGGTGCTTTTTAGTAAGATTGTGCAGTAGGGTCGACGGAGCTCCTCGTTCACCCAACCATCCCTGGTGACGTCACCGGAAGCCCCCTGTAGTCAGCCTTTTGCTGAAATATAATTCCTAAATGCACTCAGTTTCTGCCAAATTACATTTTCTTTCTTCCTGCTCAGGATATTGCTAAGATACTTTTTGTATTGTTAGTCTCCTGTCTTTTTAGTTAGAATATAATAGACTGATTCTATGAAAGAGGGAAAATAGTAAAACTTAGTTGCTAAAGATGCAAGGTCTCTTTTGATAACAGACAATGAATAAGCTATGTATTCAGACATTGCTTGTATTGGGAGAAACACGTCCCAAAATCATGCCACTAATATGTCCTGCCCCTAAATCACGCCTCTAATCAAAGCTACGCCCAAGACACACCCAGGAAACGCCTATGTTACGCCTATGTTACGCCTCTAACCAATATCTTATTTTTCCTGTATAAAAGTCATTACCCTATGAGTAATAAATGGAGACAAAGGATTTGAAACCTGGCTTGCGTTACGTTTAATTTCTTTCGTATTCCCGGACCTGTAAGTTCAAACAAAGATCAAAGATAACAGTGGCAGGGCGTGAAAGCTTCTCCGGGGAAGTCTGCTGCAAACGGTGCAGATTGTGTATCCAGTCACAAGGCCTTCAGCTTTCTTGGCAGAGGAAAGGTTCCTCTTAGTTCTGAAGCCTAGGCGAGGAATAACGGTTTTCCTTCAGTTTTGGTGTCAGAGTTGGGGATTCACAGAGGCGGCAAGTGAGTATATGTGATTTTTACATTGTCTCACCCCCCCTCTGGGAATTTAAAAGACCTAAATTGTGACTGTGGATTGACAACATTTTTGGTTAAGTCCAGTAAATTTTGTGCACGACTGAACTGTTATCTCTGATCTAGTTGAATGACCATTGTATATTGTGTAAGTCTAAGATTAATTTTCTGCAATTATTTGTCATAATTTAGCTGTTTTTCTTTAAGCTACTAATAGTTTATGCTGGTCTCAGAAATCAATCAGGAAGAATAGCTCAGAATAATGGTGTCTGTTTTAATTGTGGTAGTTTTGGTCATTGGCAGAGAGTGTGCCACTATCAGTCAGAAGCAGGGAAGTGCTGCTTTGCCCGTGGGGGCTCAGAGTGCAAGTCTCTGTAAAAAAAAAAAAAAACACGCTACCTTATGTAAGAGAGTTTGTTTGTAAACCTGATGAATTTTTTCCTGAATGATTTCTTGTGTGAAAGATACTGTGGGTCATGCTGATTATCATATGTGTATAGGTCGCCATCCATGCATTTGCAGATAATTACAAAAAATATGAATATTAGTTGCTCATGATGACATCTAAATTTTAAAAGGTTTTTAAAAGGTGTACACCGAATATAGAGAGAAATACCTCGCAACAAAAAGGGAGTATATTCAGCTCTGTCCCTGGTTATAGTTTGAAAGGTTTATTCGTCCTGGCCAGGCGAAGACTTTTTAAACTGGAGACATTTTATTTTCGTTTGCGGTATTTCTATCTTAATGAAAGGAGGGGCACAGCCTCTCCCTTACAGTTTAAAGAATGCGAAGCATTCACATTAAAATTAACTAGCTCTGTGCTTAAGCAGTTTATTTGTGAGAACAAGTTAATGTAGAACTGTTTTGTTATCTGTGTTATTTCTGTGAAGCTGGCTGTGTATGAGAGACGTTTTTGTGTTGTGTGTCCTGTATTGTGTGTAACCAGTAAGATAACACATTTCAATTTTATTTCTACAGGATTAAGATATGTTTGGGAATGTTTTTGTTTAAAAATGCTGGTAAAAGCTCTCAAACACTGTTTGAATTAATATATTGTATTATATATGTATGTAGCCCTTTTTCTGAACACCTACCTAAGGGACTACTGGTCACTGTCTAACACCTGTGGCTCCAGGAGATCTGATCCTCCGCTAGCTGGGAGCCTGGGGTAACACTTACATACTTACACAGCGCAGCGCCTCCACCTGCGATGGCTCCCACCGAAGGGGGAGTGGTTCCTCGCAGGACACTTAATAAACACATACACAGTAGGGATAATAACTAACACTTTACTAACACACATATATAACATAACACAACATTATAACCTGTGTCCCTCGCACGAGGAGACACCAACCGTGACGTCCCGCCGGACGCTTTCCCAACACCCGGTGAATCCCCACCCAGTGTCCAACGAACCCCTTAGAATGTCCCGTAATCCTACAGAGAGTCAATGGGTGACTGCGCAGTCACTAATTACGCTAAGGGCCCGGTGGTGCACTTATATATTGGATACCTGCCGAGCACTCCGATGCTCGGGTCAGCAGTCTTCGCAAAGGCTCAGTCGGCGATGACTCCTCCAACCGAACTCCTGCACTTGTGGACCGCTAGGGCGGTCCCACTCTGCAACACAGTCTCTGTGGACCCCAACGTGGGTCCGAACTCTGTCACGGAACTGCAGCAGCCGCTGATTCCCTAACTATCTAAGCGACGTACTATCGTGACAGGAACCCTAACCTAGGGCCTGTCCCTGTAGTACAGCAACCTGTGGGGCTTTGGGGAAGCTCCTAGGGCCTGCGGGGTTAATAACCTACCCCACTCCCCTCGCTGGTCCCAGTCCTACCTCTAGCTAACAACTCGCTAGTATTAACAGCGCCTGCAGCAGACACACTGCTCACACAGTCAGCCTGCAGACATCAACACACGCTGCACACACTGCACTCAGTACATGCAGCGACAACATACAACAACAATACACAACACCTGGAACCCGCAGCAATAATACGCTACATACACTGTCTCTGCAATCTCCCGGCACATGCAGCAACAACATGCAACCACAACATTCAGCATCCGCTGCACACCCTGTGCCTATTTGTCAGTGCTCACAGCACTACCCGCTGTGGCACTGCCAAACCTGCACTCTCACACTCCTAAGGGTGATCTCCCTATCTAGGGCCGTCCCTTCTCAGTTACCCCCTGCCCTAACAGGGATTTGGGGCCTGCCTGGGACTTGGGGAAACCTTACCTGGTGCAGGAGCCACTCGCTCCCTGCACCCTTCCTTCCCCTTCCTCCTCCTCAGCCTGACTGACGTGACACTAAGCCCGCGAAATGTATCCTTTCTCCTGGGTGGGAATCCTCCAGCCCTATTGGCTCTTATCAGGCACCTGGTGCCTGTCTCCCTATGCCTCCTGGGAGTTGTAGTTCTCAGGGGGCAGTCTGTGCATTGGGGCCGCGTGCGCACTTGCCATGCGCATGCGCGAACTACTAATGGCCGCCGCAACCTTTTTCCCTGCTTCCCTACCCTCGCGCGACCTCCTAAGAGCTGCCTTAGCTTCCTACCCCTATCTGCGCATGCGCGAGCTCGCGCAACATGTCATGGCGGCCCCCGCTAGCCGGGTGCGCCGCCAGAGCTCCAGGGATGCCGAGCGCTCACTGCACTAGCCCCCACCCTCGCGAAGTGCCGGCGGGTCCGTCGCTGCCTCCGGCGGCACCCGCGACCACTCGACACTCGCGGAGGGGAGTCAGTGAGTCAGAAAAGACCTCGGGTTACATTCTCCCCCTCGCAGAATCCCAACGACCTCGCTTGGGTAGCAACCATACAGAGTGTTACACAATGAAAAATGCAGGGCAAACGGTACATCACATACAATATGCATTTGTTCACCGGTACCCAACATCATCCCATGGATACCCGAGGCCAGCTGAGTCTCGGAGTGGAGTGCCCCTAAATGATTGGTCGAGGGTATCCCACCGGGACTCCTGTGAGTCTTTTGGAACTCGATATCAGTCTTTACCGTCAAACCACTGCCTCCCCCTCGCAGAAAAAATAGTAAGGGGTCCTGGGTATTGACCCTTGCCGGATCCTCCGGTTTCGTCTCACGGGAGACAGGGAGGTTCAGTCTCTTGCCTCGGTCCACTACATGGCGAACAAAACGCTCCATCGGGCGCATGGGAGAGGCCACAACTACCAGAGCGGTCTCAGCACAGTCTTAATCCGCTCCAGCAATCCCTTTAATGGTGACATCTTCTGTGGACAGCACAACCTCTTCGTGCAGGCCCGTGTCTTGAGAAGGCCAAGCTTGGAGATTCCTCGTGCAGGAGTAAGTGTCGCTCCGGTCCGTTGTACCGGATACCTTGATGAGGTCTAATCCACTCTCCGGTCTGCAGAGATCTTCTGGGGGAGATACCTCCACCAGGACGCGATGACGGGGTGAGCCCATCGCCCGGGTGACCCTACCTTTGGAGTCACCAGGCTCCACGATCACCGGGGAGCTCACACCCGACACCCCTGGGGCAGTCAACTTGCCCCCGTCGTCGTGGGCAGGTACTGATCCCAAGCCTGGGACCGCTGGTACCTCGGTGGTAGGCCGGACTGGCCGTTGCAGGGCACATGGGTCCATATCATGGTCTGCATCAGCTGAGGTGGTTGGCTCGGTGATCTCACTAGAGTGGTCCGCCGGCAGGCGCATCACCACGAGCGGTTGGTCGCTGGAATCACCACACAAGGATGGGGGTAATAACACCTTACCCTGGGATTCCGGAATCAGCGGTTCTGGTCTCTGTAGTTCCTGCTCGGGAACCGGGTCTGGAACCGACATCTGTATCTCTGCCGTCGGCGGCACCCGCTCAGTGTTTGGAAAGTCCATTTGGGCACACGGCCCCTCCACCACCTCCATCGCTGAAGTGGAAGAATTAGTAGCGGCTTCACCCGCCTCGGTAGAACCATCAGACGTGTCTTTCTCCGCAGGTTCCGCCACCAGCGGTTCCTGCTCTACCACTTGAATGTCCCCTTTGAGAGGGTCTGGAACCGTGTCGGCAACAGGGGTCTGGACACACGGGTCCCCGGAGGTCTCTGGAAGCAGGGGTATGATAGACTTTAAGAACCAGGCACCGCAGCAGTTACATTGGGGCTCCCATGCCAGTGCACCTCTACGGCAGTCACAGGTGGTGCTAAAACACTGGGTAAACGTTTCTCCGTCCACCTCGGTTGACCTGAAGCATATCGGTAACTGGGACAGTTTGACTCCCTTTTTATAGGCTTCACTCAGGTAGGGGCACATTAGCACAGTGACATCTATTCCTGGCAATTGCCAGGGCACATACACATCAGGGTGTAACACCTGACAGTCTCTCTCATTCTTGGAGGAAAAATCATCAGTTTCTGCAACGGTATTCTCCTCTTCCTCTGACGGTTCTGTGGGTTGCGACAGTCTGGGTCTCAGGAACTGCGCCTCACAGTCAGGGCACTTAGGCCCTCGGGTCAATTCACCAACGGGACAATCACATTCGCTCAGGCGGCCATGCAGGCATTCTTCCCCATCTACCACTGTCGTCATGAGTGCCACGGGTAACATAGGTGACCCGTCCGTCCAGCCACCAGTCACATTGTATTCTTCACACACACATGGGCATACTACCATTGGCGAGCCTAAAGGTGCGACCCGTATGATTCTATACAGCCAAGGGTGTTTTTCTCGGCATCCCTTGCTTTCCTTAGGGGGAACAGAAATTTCTGATTGCTGCTCCAGGCACTCCTTCCCCCTGGTGGACTCTAGAGGAGGGGCAGCACAGTCTTTCAAGGAGTGTTGCGAGCTCTGCACTGAGTCACTCACAGTGTGGGGGCGGGGCTCTGGTTTTCCCGCCAGTCCTGGGCAGAGGCTTGCAACATTCTGGCAATCAGCCGCACATGGGCCATTTTGATTTGGCGGGAGCCGCCATTTTAGGTGGGACTCACTGTTAATGTCAATAGGGCTCTCGGTGCAGGCAGGAACTTCCAAGTCGGGGTAAATAAAGGGGCACCCATCGGTCGGACCCCCGGGCAGATTTAAGAATTGGGGGCCATCTTCTTAGCTTATGGCCTGGCCTACATATATCAGTACAGCACTCCATTGCAATGTGGTATCATACCTTCGCCCTCTGACCCACGTACCAGCTAGCCCAGGGAGCTTCCGAACCTGCGCCTGGACATCTAACAAGGACACGCCAGCCGGGACTGCCCCCACGGCAACCACGCGGTTAGGAGCCACGTTAACCTTCAAGGCCCATGCGAGGACCTCCTGCTTTGAGAGCACCCACATGGTGAAACAAAAATAGGACACAATTTAGAGAAGAAAAAAAAATTACAGGCACCCCAGGTCTGATATCTCAGCAGCGCCTCCAAATGTAGCCCTTTTTCTGAACACCTACCTAAGGGACTACTGGTCACTGTCTAACACATGTGGCTCCAGGAGATCTGAGCCTCCGCTAGCTGGGAGCCTGGGGTAACACTTACATACTTATACAGCGCAGCGCCTCCACCTGCAATGGCTCCCACCGAAGGGGGAGTGGTTCCTCGCAGGACACTTAATAAACACATACACAGTAGGGATAATAACTAACACTTTACTAACACACATATATAACATAACACAACATTATAACCTGTGTCCCTCGCACGAGGAGACACCAACCGTGACGTCCCGCCGGACGCTTTCCCAACACCCGGTGAATCCCCACCCAGTGTCCAACGAACCCCTTAGAATGTCCCGTAATCCTACAGAGAGTCAATGGGTGACTGTGCAGTCACTAATTACGCTAAGGGCCCGGTGGTGCACTTATATATTGGATACCTGCCGAGCACTCCGATGCTCGGGTCAGCAGTCTTCGCAAAGGCTCAGTCGGCGATGACTCCTCCAACCGAACTCCTGCACTTGTGGACCGCTAGGGCGGTCCCACTCTGGAACACAGTCTCTGTGGACCCCAACGTGGGTCCGAACTCCGTCACGGAACTGCAGCAGCCGCTGATTCCCTAACTATCTAAGCGACGTACTATCGTGACAGGAACCCTAACCTAGGGCCTGTCCCTGTAGTACAGCAACCTGTGGGGCTTTGGGGAAGCTCCTAGGGCCTGCGGGGTTAATAACCTGCCCCACTCCCCTCGCTGGTCCCAGTCCTACCTCTAGCTAACAACTCGCTAGTACTAACAGCGCCTGCAGCAGACACACTGCTCACACAGTCAGCCTGCAGACATCAACACACGCTGCACACACTGCACTCAGTACATGCAGCGACAACATACAACAACAATACACAACACCTGGAACCCGCAGCAATAACACGCTACATACACTGTCTCTGCAATCTCCCGGCACATGCAGCAACAACATGCAACCACAACATTCAGCATCCGCTGCACACCCTGTGCCTATTTGTCAGTGCTCAAAGCACTACCCGCTGTGGCACTGCCAAACCTGCACTCTCACACTCCTAAGGGTGATCTCCCTATCTAGGGCCGTCCCTTCTCAGTTACCCCCTGCCCTAACAGGGATTTGGGGCCTGCCTGGGACTTGGGGAAACCTTACCTGGTGCAGGAGCCACTCGCTCCCTGCACCCTTCCTTCCCCTTCCTCCTCCTCAGCCTGACTGACGTGACACTAAGCCCGCGAAATGTATCCTTTCTCCTGGGTGGGAATCCTCCAGCCCTATTGGCTCTTATCAGGCACCTGATGCCTGTCTCCCTATGCCTCCTGGGAGTTGTAGTTCCCAGGGGGCTGTCTGTGCATTGGGGCCGCGTGCGCACTTGCCCTGCGCATGCGTGAACTACTAATGGCCGCCGCAACCTTTTTGCCTACTTCCCTACCCTCGCGCGACCTCCTAAGAGCTGCCTTAGCTTCCTACCCCTATCTGCGCATGCGCGACCCCCCGCATGCTCGCGCAACATGTCATGGCGGCCCCCGCTAGCCGGGTGCGCCGCCGGAGCTCCAGGGATGCCGAGCGCTCCCTGCACTGGCCCCCACCCTCGCGAAGTGCCGGCGGGTCCGTCGCTGCCTCCGGCGGCACCCGCGACCACTCGGCACTCGCGGAGGGGGGTCAGTGAGTCAGAAAAGACCTTGGGGGTTACATGTATATAATGCCATTAATGTGCTTAGCGCTTCAAAAGGAGGGTGTCTGTGGTGGCAAATCCTACAGAGAGGTTGAATAATATGAGCAGAGTATAATGATATCTGACGTTAGCAGCATGGAGGTCATCAGTTATTTTAGTAAGAATTGTCTCTGTTAAATAAGCAGTGTAGAAGCCATACAAGACAGGTAGGGTCAAGCTTGCTGTTTTTTTTAGTCATGGTATAACTGTTGCATGTTTGAAGATATTTTGTTTAGTTTAAGAGAGGGCAGAGTTGAAACTGGATAGCATAAATTGTATTGATGGAAGTTTGCAGGAATATGAGATTTCTTTCAGAAGGCATTCAGGGGAATGAGTGGAAGAAGATTTGGTGTTTATAAGTAATTTGAAATATTCCCGTTATTTAATTTTTGAAGGGCCATACAAAATGCAGTTTTAAGACAGCGAAACCCGTTATCTGCTATACGTACTTTGAGGTTTCTGGCGAAAAGCCTGGAACAACTGGCTTTTTGCCCAGAAAGAAAAAAAAAGCGCTTTGAATTTTTTTTATTTTTTTTATTATTCAGAGTGTCTTTAAAAGTTAATGCAGGCCGTGTGCTCAGCACTTTGCAAAGAGTTCAAAATTATTTGTCTATTTTAAAAGGAAATCTCTTGTTAAGGATTTTTATTATATTTACAGGTTCCCTATTGTTAATGCCACAGTTGTTAAAAGACCAACTGCAGGCTCTTTTTCTTTTAACACAAGCAGTAAATATTTTATAGTCGCTACACATACAAATCTATTTACCAGTTTAATTTTGCTATATATCAAGCAACCTGTTTTCACAACTATTTTTGTATTTTTGTTCACATAATTATATAAGATAATATATGAACAAAGAGGGGAGATACATAGGTTATTGAAGGACTCTCTGAGATCCCTATAGAGGATCCAGAACTTGATATGTTGTAAATAATACACAATGCACAGCAGGTTCAGAATTTATTTGAAGCAATGTTAACTCCAAGGGCTTTTGCAGTAATAAAGGTTGCTGCCATACTGAAAGGGCTGACAGGCCCCTGGTAAAAATAAATAAATAATAATAATACCTTTGCAGATGTCACAGCAAAGCAGGTAGCAAGCCGTCCCTATGTTGAGGGATATATCATATCTGCCAAATTTATAATTTTGTAACCATTTATTCGTTTTTGGGTATGTCCTGGACATAGAGTTAAAGGACAGGGGATATATAATTGCAAGTGCAGTTGCATAAGTGAGCAGGTTATACATTATATACAAGGCATTTCACATTTTTAGCAGAATAGTTACAGTGGAGTGTTTGAGGTGAAAGCCAGGAGTGACTGTGGGTGTGGGAGAATAGCCATGAGTGCAGGCTGTTGGGATGCTTGATTTGTGGGGCGAGTTTTAAGGTTATTTAGTATTAAATGACTAAAAGGTTGACACCATTTGCATCAGAGAAAATGGCAGATGGCAGTAAGGTATGAATGAGAGTAAGTGTGTATTGGGAGAAGAGAGATTGATTTGTAGTTTGAGACAGTGTTTTTGTCCCCATTTTTGAAGATGGGAAACAACTCTGGTAGTTTTCCAGGTCTCAGGGATATGGCCTTCAGACAGGATAGAATTGATTATGGAAGCAATTGGTTTGGCACAGGCTGAGGTACCAAGTTTTAGGAACTTGGATTGTAGCAAAGTGAAGTCCACATTAGTTGCTTAGTTTAAAATTTGAGGAGCGTTAATAGGGGATATCTCTGTTTATATGCGGATGCTAATTATAGTAGTAACCATATTAATACAAGAATTTATTTCTAGGTATAAATTCTCTCCCTATGAGACACTTATGGGATGAGTTATGACCATCAGTAGTTCAAAGTAATGAATTAAGGACCATGTTATTGGTCATAAAACAATTAATAAGTATTGCATGCAACTAATATATATTTTTGAGTCTCTCTAGGCACAGGTTAAAGCTGAAAGTGCACCTACGCGAGACGGGTTAATGGTCAAGCATTTTCTACGCAAGCACGCTCTTCATCCCAGATGAAAAGGCCATTTAAATACTACTCATCACTAGCATTGGAGTAAAAAGTTTGCTTATCATTATGGATACACATCACGCACGTCAAAATAGTGCCAGCCTAGGCACAAACAGCTAATAAAGACATAGCGCCTGCAAATAAGTGTTTTGATGGACACAATACTCTCTGACCACTAATCATCAAGGGAGAAAGGTCATAGGCAAAAAAGTCCAGGCCTCAACACACGAACTTTTTATTTTTACAGGTTTTTATTATTTTTCAGGTACAATGTATGCTCCATTATGTTTGTGTAAGTTGCGTCCCATAAGGATGAAAAAATAGTATAAGGTATTATTTGTTTAATTTGTTTGGATTTATAGGTTAATAGAATCTCCCTGCAGAATGATATCCCGGTGGGAGAATGCTTTATCAGTCAAACACACGGTTATGTGAATTGCTCACAGGTAGAGTTAGAAACAGAAGAGAGACACCCAATACACAAGTGCTAAAAAGTAGTCTATGGGAAGAATACGTTTCGGGGAATTTATTCCCAAATGTAGGAGTTGGGTTACTGTATGACAGGTTTACAGGGATATCCTCAATCATACAACCACAGACATTTACTCACTTAACCAAGAATAGGTTTAGTTTAAATTAATGGCTCTGCAGAATAAAATAGCTCTAGATTATATTTTAGCCTCAAAGGGAGGGGCATGTATGCGCCCTAGTTAAAGCGCAATGTTGTGTATTTATCCAGGATTCAGGGACCATAGGGACTTGGTGGTTGGATTGATTTGCTTTGAGCGAAGCTAGCGAATGTTTTTGTATGTGTGTGTTTGTCCTACTCATTGCTCTCTATGTGTTAAGTACAGCAAAACTCTGATCCAGAAGTGCGTTGCAACCCCCACCGACGCTATGCCTCTCTGCGGTGATGATGTCGCCAGTCCCCCAGAAGAAGAGACCGAAGAAGAAATCAACTGGGCTGATATAATGGCCGGAAAAGAAAGGAATGAAGTTATGCACCACTTGGACATCTTGGTCCATCAGGACTATGAAATGGTTAACTGTTCTTTAAATAGACTGTCTCTTAAGGATATGGGGGGACTGAGAAGACTGGAAATGAGGAAGGTGGGAGGTCACCAAGGGCCGTGAGTCAACCACAAGGAAAGGATCACAAGTCATCCATTTTGACCATAGCAGCCATCTTGGTCTGTTTTGCCATTCTGAGTAAATGCAGTATGATAGATGCGTGCAAGAAGAATGTTTGTGCAGTCGCTCTTAGCAGAAATTAGCCCCCACCAATTCTCACAAATAGCTGACCCTTAAATTATGTGACATATTGAGATGTAAGCCATTTTCTAATCTATAGAAATATTTAATGTTATATATATATATATGTCTCTATTGGTCACTACAAGGCCACAGTTATAGAGAAGAGTACCAAGTAAGGGTATTTGTTCTTTTAGAGAACAAAAAGGAGGGAATTGTTAGGACCAGTAGGTCAGGCCAGAATCTACACTTGTGTTAAGCTTCCATTTTGTCTGATCATAACTAGTTAAGATTCTGTAGTCAGCCTTTTGCTGAAATATAATTCCTAAATGCACTCAGTTTCTGCCAAATTACATTTCCTTTCTTCCTGCTCAGGATATTGCTAAGATACTTTTTGTATTGTTAGTCTCCTGCCGTTTTAGTTAGAATATAATAGACTGATTCTATGAAAGAGGGAAAATAGTAAAACTTAGTTGCTAAAGATTCAAGGTCTCTTTTGATAACAGACAATGAATAAGCTATGTATTCAGACATTGCTTGTATTGGGAGAAACACGTCCCAAAATCATGCCACTAATATGTCCTGCCCCTAAATCACGCCTCTAATCAAAGCTACGCCAAGACACACCCAGGATACGCCTATGTTACACCTATGTTACGCCTCTAACCAATATCTTCTTTTTCCTGTATAAAAGTCATTACCCTATGAGTAATAAATGGAGACAAAGGATTTGAAACCTGGCTTGCGTTACGTTTCATTTATTTCGTATTCCCGGGCCTGTAAGTTCAAACAAAGATCAAAGATAACAGTGGCAGGGTGTGAAAGCTTCTCCGGGGAAGTCTGCTGCAAACGGTGCAGATTGTGTATCCAGTCACAAGGCCTTCAGCTTTCTTGGCAGAGGAAAGGTTCCTCTCAGTTCTGAAGCCCAGGCGAGGAATAATGGTTTTCCTTCAGACCCCGAATTAAAAAAACATAACGTCAAAAATAAAATTGTACACTACACACACTCACAACACACTCTCACAGCACAGACTCACTGCATACAATGCACACACTGACTGCACACACACAGCACACACTCACTACACACACTCACAGCACACACAGCACCAGCACACAGCACACACTCACTGCATACACTGCATACACACAGCACACTGCACACACTCACAGCACGCACACCCAGCACACAGCACTCTCACAGCACACACTCACTACACACACTCACAGCACCAGCACACAGTACTATCACAGCACACACTCACTGCACACACTGCACACACTCCCAGCAGACACAGCACCAGCACACACTCAGTGCATACACTGCACACACAGCACACTGCACACTGCACACACTCACTGCATACACTGCACACACACAACACACCACACCACACCACAGCACACAGGGAACAATGGCCGCTCTCGGGTGTAAGATAATTTCTGTGCTGCGCTCTGATTGGAGGCTGTGCGGTCACGTGACCACATCTCGTCTCCAGCAAGCACAGAAACACAGATTTGCCTGTAGCTGGAAGCTGAGCGAGGTTCAGCAAGCGTGAGCAAGCAAGCGTAAGCTTTCACTCAGAATGGCACCATAACATATAATGGGTCTCTGAATATATTCTCAGCGCGCATCAGCAAGTACTACGCCACTATAAACTCAGCCTTAAGCTGCATCCATAGACACAGCAGGCGTGTGGAGGCTGAGGGAAAGCGGGTGCTTTTCCTGGCCTTCATTCGCGCGCCGTCCGGGGGCGTGTCTATGGGCGGACCAGTGACGTCACGCTGTAGACATGATCACTGCCTTTAGGCAGTCTGATCGCGCAGCGCGCGGATGCGTCAGCACGGTCTGCCCTTCTATGTCACAGCCTTAGGCTGAGCTCAAGAAAAATAGGGATGCACAAAACTAATAACAAAACAGTAGCAAAAAAAAACTGTGTGTGCTGTGCACGCGCATAGTAAGTGAAACTTCTTTGACTTTTGTCACAGAAATTGTATTTGTGTTGGTGATGTTTTAATTAAAAATCAAAATACAATTTCTTTGACAAAACGCAAATAAATTTGACTTAGAATGCGCATGCTCGGCACACATCCCCTGTATTAGCTATTTGCACTAAGTGTGAATTCCTCGTGTGTGAGGGTGACTGAGTGTGCGGGTGACTGAGTGTGCGGATGACTGAGTGTGCGGGTGACTGAGTGTGCGGGTGACTGAGTGTGCGGGTGACTGAGTGTGCGGTTGACTGAGTGTGCGGTTGACCGAGTGTGACTGTGACTGACTGTGACTGTGCGTGTGACTGAGTGTGCATGTGACTGTGCGTGTGACTGTGAGTGTGCGGGTGACTGTGAGTATGCAGGTGACTGTGAGTGTGCGGGTGACTGTGAGTGTGCGTGTGACTGAGTGTGCATGTGACTGTGAGTGTGCATGTGACTGAGATGTGTTTTTAGTCTCACCCTTTATATTCTGCATGAATACACCATGTTTGTAAAATTAGTACCATTATTATAGTGTCCTTTGCTCAAATAACTGTGCTCTCTCCTGCGTCAAGCACAGCACCACTGAGGTTGTATTAGTACTGTGATCACTGCATTTTACAATCTGATATATTGCTGACTTTGTATAGATCAGATATTTCCAGTACACAGAAGAATGTTATATTTCATTTGGGTTGACAGTTGAGATTTGTCATACAGATACCTTGCTATTTCCTTAACCCTGAGTATTTAATAGCACTGAGATTCCCAGTGTTTAGTGTGTCCTGTTTTGACAGTGTTTAATTGTTCTGCTGAAGGATCACGCCAGTCTGGATGGTTCCTTCAGTGGATATTAGCAGAGAGCACAGGACACCAGGAGCTGCATGCAGCTACAGTATATCTCACCATCAGAAGCAGCATTTGACACTGACTACCTTATTCATACACACACAGGCACAGAACGGCTGGCTGCAAGGGCAGGGAATGCACATCCACTTCTGCCCTGTCCTGCACACACACAGAATCACTAGGACTGTTATGTTTTCAATGTGATATCCCTCTCCCCAGCCTACAGTATTCTTCCTTTGATATCCTTTAATGTGGACATCGTTGCCAGGTCCGATCTCATCACTCCCTCCCTCCTTCCCCCTCCCTCCCTCCCTCCTCCCTCCCTCCCCCCCTCCTCCCTCCCTCCCCATCGGCAATTCGGCAAGTCAGCGACACACCGCTCTGCTTCCTCCCAGTTACCCTCCATGATCCCTGGGCTCCTCCTCCTCCGGCCCCGGCGGCGCTCAGTCAGCGGGACACAGAGAAGCGGAGAGAGGAGAGAGGCTGAGCAGCGGCTCACTGAGTCTGATTTTACTCCTTTCACTCTAGCACCGGAAGCTCTGCAGCAGCCATCTTGCTATACCCATGGCAGCTGACGTGTGGGGGTAACGGCGGCCGTTAGGAGCGGCGCCGCGGCTATCGCCGCCGCCGCTGCATGTCACAGCGGGTGTGTGGGCAGCATGTCACAGCGGGTGTGTGGGGGGGAGCGGCGGCTGTTAGGAGCGGCGCCGGCGGCTATCGCCGCCACCGCCGCATGTCACAGTAGACGCGGGGAGAGGGGGGAGCCGTAACGTCACTTCCGTTTCACATTTCGCCCCCAACTCTCCCGGTTTACTCCATCAGAATAGGTGCCACTAAAGAAGTTTCACTTCAAAAACAGGTTACCGTATCAATAGTAATGACTAAACTCTCCCTGCAGCAGGCCCAAATCTCTCGCCCAGAGAGAAAAAAGTCACACACGCCAGAAAAGGACCTAAAGCGCACAGGAGAGAAAAGACAAAAAACAAAACCTAGTGTAATCTGTTTTGGTATAGAAAACCCTGCTATATAAAGGTCTACACTTACAGAATAAAAGATCAATATGGGCAGTGATCATAAACTCGGATGAACTGGCCCGAGAACCCCTCCTTCAGGTATCAGTTGGGCTCATCTGCCAAACATATTACTCCAATGAGATCCTCCTGTAATAATGGTCTCCCGAGACAGCACACCACCCCAATGGCTCACACAGGGATATGCATCCAGATAAGGAGCCAAAAAGGATGTACTAACTGTAACGCCCCTCTCTCTCCAATCCGTGGGATGACATCTCTTCCGGAAGTATCACTGCCACAGGGAAACGGAGGAAAAGTGATCCCCGAGACGGGAAGGTGAAGCGGAGCACAGCCGTGCCAATGTGGGATAATTCAGGATAACAGCCGGTCAGGTAAAAACTTATTTATTAAGCAAACGACAACATGGTGTAGACAGCGTAACTCTTACGCGTTCACGCCACGATTGGCGCCAATCGTGGATCACCATTCTACAGATTCCAGGGGATGCACGCTCACAGAGGAACACCATGTCACGCATGTGAGTTACCTTTCAATTGGTTACTGGGATGTATACACATGGTGGATATTAGCGCTTGAGATACAGTCCTACTTGGAAGTGATTTAGTGGATTTGCTTTATCCTTCATCTACAGCACCTACCAGGACTTTATATATGTGTCTTATTGCTTAGCGCTTACCTGTGTACCCAAGCACTCACTACACCTGCAGATCACTGTTTGAGGAAGTTCTTGTAACGATGCGTGGAACACGCCCCCTGCGGCATGTCCCTTCCTTACCTGTTTACTTCTGATCGCCGCCCTCTAGCTGCAAGTCAAGATCCTGTGTCTTTAAGGATTCTGAAGCAAGCAACGCCATCTTGCTTTCTGGCAAACCCTGCCCTCTTCCTCCTGACAGGAAGTAAGCCTCTCTTTGACTTTCTCTCTGCTATTAGTCTTTTGCTGCCTGCCCTGGTGCCTGCTGGTACTCATCGCATACTGTTCCTGTCTGAACCTCCTTGGGACCTTTACTTATCTCCTGTGGATTCCGGAAGACTGGGACAGTCACTCTTATACTACTGAGGTTAGTTTACTGTCGGGTAGTGTAGGTACCTGTGTAGCCCCAGTCTTAAATCTGCTCCAGAGACCCCCTCTGTAGCGTGCCGAGTGATCGCGGGAGCCACCGACGCCTCTGACGGACCCGCTGGCTCAACGCGAGGGTGGGGGCTGGTGCAGGGAGCCGTGCGCTGTTCCCTGATGCGGCCGGTTGCCGGGGACACGAGCGGCCCGTTGTTAGGGCCGCGATCGCATTGCCGAGGTCCGGCCGGCTCAGAGAACAGGGCGCCGCCATTGCGCGTTAGTTCGCGCATGCGCAGTGACAGGCAGGTGCAGGGAAGGCCCCAGATAGATCGCGCATGCGCAGATAGGAGCCGGGAGTTAAGGCAGCCCTTAGGAAGTCGCGCGAGGGCAGGAAAGTAGAGAGAGAGGTTGCGGCGGCCATTAGGCGTTCGCGCATGCGCGGCAGAAGCGCGCACGCGGCCCCAATGCTGTAGCAGCCTCCTGGGAACTACAACTCCCAGGAGGCATAGGGAGACAGGCACCAGGTGCCTGATAGGAGCCAATAGGGCTGACGGATTCTCAGCCCAGGAGAATATAGATACATTTCGCGGGCTTAGTGTTAAGTCAGTTGGAGCTGAGAGTAGGAAGGGGAAGGAAGGGTGCAGGGAGCAAGTGGCTCCTGCACCAGGTAAGGATCCCCAAGTCCCAGGCAGGCCCCAATCCCCACCAGGGTAGAGGGTAGGTTCTGAGGGGGAGCCCATAGGTTAGGGACTCTGCCCTTAGGTGTGTGAGAGTGCAGGTTTGGCAGTGCCACAGCGGGTAGTGCTGTGAGCACTGACAAGTAGGCACAGTGTGTGCAGCGGTTGCTGAATGTTGTGGCTGCATGTTGTTGCTGCATGTGCCGGGAGATTGCAGAGACAGTGTAGGTAGCGTGTGCCGTGGGTTGCTGCCGGCTGACTGAGTGTGTGCAGCGTGTTATTGTTGCGGGTTCCATGTGTAGTGTGCTGCTGCGGCAGGTGCTGTTAGTAGGTTACAGTTAGGGACTTGGGTAGTAGGGGAGTGGGACAGGTCATTACCCCGGCAGGCCCATAGGAGTTACCCAAGCCACACAGGTTGCGGTACTACAGGGACAGGCCCTAGGTTAGGGTTCCTGTCACGTTAGTGCCCCTTAGATAGATAGGGACACAGAGGCGGTTGCTGTTTCCGTGAGGCGGTTGCTGTTCCCGTGAAGCGGTTGGACCCACGTTGGGGTCCACAGAAACTGTGTTCCAGAGTGGGACCGCCCTAGCTGTCCGCACGTGCAGGAGTTCGGTTGAAGGAGTCATCGCCGACTGAGCCTTTGCGAAGACTGCTGACCCGAGCATCGGAGTGCTAGGCAGGTATCAAATATATAAGTGCACCACCGGGCCCTTAGCGTAATTAGTGACTGCGCAGTCACCCTTTGACTCTCTGTAGGAGTACGGGACATTCTAAGGGGTTCTTTGGACACTGGGTGGGATTCACAGGGTGTTGGGAAAGCGTCCGGCGGGACGTCACGGTTGGTGTCTCCTCGTGAGAGGGACACAGGTTATTATGTTGTGTTATGTTTCTATGTATGTTAGTAAAGTATTAGTTATTATCTATATGGTGTATGTGTGTTGTTGTGTTTCTTGCCCAGGGGAATCTTACGTCATGGGGATCCTGGGTAAGTGGAGGCGCTGCGCTGTGTAAATGTGTGAGTATTACCCCAGGCTCCCAGCTAGCGGAGGCTCAAATCTCCTGAAGCCGCAGGTTGCGAACAGCACTAGTAGTCCCTTTGGAAAGGCGTCAGAAAAAGGGCTACACCTGCTTAGTAGGGTTCACCTTGACGTGGTAGCAGGCTTATAATTCCTTGGCCAATGGATTAGACTAAGAACTCTTATGTTATGTTTAGTTTCGCTGCACCTTGCTGTTTTTGTTACTATGCCTTTAAGAAGTCTGGACGTTCTCCAAGAAGCAGTCCTTCTCTGGATTTTACCTTGTGCTCTGGACTCCATGCCCATCTTCCATGTTCCTGGTTTCCGTTTCCAGACTCCCGTGCTGAAGCGTTGGCTTCCCACAACCCCGCGTTGGTGCCTGAGAACGCGCGCACTCCCGCTCTGCTGTCAGAGCATGCGCGCGCGTGCAGCTGGATCACTTGTGTCTCTGAATAGGCACCGCACCTCCGGACGCGTTGCGCATTCTCATGCGCGCGGCGCGGTCACGTGACTACGTGCGCCGATCCCCAGCTGCGCGGCAACTTACTCCCTTCGTATCCCCTGCGGCCTCCCCACCTCGCTTACGGTCCTTCCCTTTCTTCCCTGCGCTTGTGAGGAGAGCACAAGCGTGACAGTTCTTCAATCAAGATTATTTGGTCTTATTTAGACTGGTTACCGCAGTCATTAGAGCACTATTTATCAGAACTTTGTTCTATATACCTTGTAAACGGAGGAAAAGGGTGGGAGTCCTGCAGCTCGTGCTTTGCTTGGTAGTCTGGTCCTGCTCCACTGCCCTATGCGTTTTGTTCTGTGAGAACTTCCTCAGGAAATATCCTGTCCCTTTTCTGTTCACACTCTCTATAGTAATGACAGAGGGTTCAGACAGAGTTCAGACAGAGGGCGATGCGACGTGCGTGCGTCCGTCGCAAATTTGGGTTGTGTGGTGGGAGTTTTCAAACTGAAAATTCCACCGGCGGCAAAGTGCAGCGTTGACGCTGCGACATTTTGCCGCCACAACCCAAATTGAAATTTGGGGCTACAGTCGCGTGACGCGAGCTGGTTCATCCTATAAAAGCGAAACAGCTCCGTGACGCGTTTGTTACACGCCCCTGCCACACTCCCAAACGCCGCAATCTACCTCCTGCAGTTTGAGCACAGATCACTGTGCTGCAGGAGCGAGTGGCGGGGGGGGCGGGGGGCGAACGCTAGCAAGCTCCCGAAGCAGCCTGTCTGAGCGAGCCCTTAGATTACTCGCGCTTCTGCTTGTCCTTTGTGGGCACCGGAAGCTGCCAATCTGCAATTTTATATAGTTGGTGAATCTGTGCTTCTAAGGCCTCGGCCATGTTACTTGCTTGTTGGCGGAAGCGCGGTGAGGCGTTCTCCCGCTCAGCACTGAGCCCCTACAGTCGCAATTAGAGCGGTTTTAGTAGGGGCTCGCCTACGCTTCGGCAAGCGAGCGGAAGCGTAGATCTTAGGGAATTTTAAAATTCTCCCGCTTGCCGGCGCGATAGGCCGGTCACGTGAGCGGTTCCTCAGCACGCCAGCGGTAAGCGTGTCCGAGGCCTTAGGCTAAGGCCCCGCTCCCTCAGTCAGAGTGGGAGGGGGCGTGGTTTGAGCGGAGGGACGTGGTTTGAGCAGAGGGACCCGCTACTCCCCCCCCCCTCCCTCCACGGGCTCGGTCTCCAAGGCTGCAGGAGGGAGCTGCTGCGGGCAGCTGGAAGGTAAGCAGCTCCCGCTCCCTCCCCCTTCCCCCACAAATGCCCTCCTCACACACGCTGATACACACACACACAAACACACCACCCCCTATCTTGTGGAGGAAGCTGTCTGACAGCTCCCGCTCCCGCCGCTGATAGGCTCATCAGCGCTCCACGTGACGCGTCAACGCTCGGGATCACAATTTTCTTGCATCCCCTGGCGGCTGACGCGTCACAGCACGTTGTGAGCCGTGCAGCGAGGGGGGACTGGGACCGGCTAGGAAAGGATACCCCTGCTGGTGAGGAACGCAGCGGGACCAAAGCCTTAGGCCGCGCTTATAGTGCCGGCGACGTCGCCCGAAAACAAATGCATTGCCGCCCCGCGTGCGCTTATAGTAAGCGCGACGGCGACAATGCGACGGAGCAAAAACTGGTAGTCGGCAAAATTAGATTTTTCAAGGGCTGTCGCCTCACGTGACGGCCCTTGAACCAATCAAATGGCCGGAAACCCGCGCCACCGCTGCCCGGCGAAATATAACTTGCGACGGGTGACGTCACCTGTCGTGTCGCCGGCACTATAGGCGCGGCCTTATCAGGTGTACCACGCAAAATGATATGTATCAAAGTCTTTATGGGAAATCCCTGCGCCTGCAGTTGGGATATAGATAAGATTTCCTTATCTGGGATGAGCCTTATCTCTCTCCCTTAATTCACTTCCTCACACTTTGCTCCCCTCAGACCAACTGCCAACTGTCATTCTGCCTAACGCCCTCTCATTGGTCTGACCATGTCACATGATCCTATCCAGCAGCAGCTTCTGGGAGTTGCAGCCTATCTGTTGCTGCTGCTGCTGCTGCGATTGGTCCATTCCCAGCAGCACAAACCATATATTCCTGTATCTCCCCCTGCTGTTCTTGTTGTTGTACTGAGGGCTGTGATAGTTTAATCAATACACAGATATACTCAAGGATATATATATATATATACATATATATATATATATATATATATATATATATATATAATAAAAAAATAAATAGATGATACCGTTCTGTGGCTAACAAAATGCTTTTATTTGTGCGAGCTTTCGAGATACACTGATCTCTTCTTCCGGCGATGTTACAATGAATGAAGCAAGGATTACTTAAAAACATTGTCTCTTGGAATGTTATCTGTGCTGGTCCTTCCCCCGATGTGGATGTGTTTTATGGCTAGAGGTTTCAAAGGGTTACTGAAAGCAAGTGAAGAAAGAGTGTGTATGTGTATCAGTGTGAATAAGAATGAATGGAGAGCCCACAGTATAAACAGTGCTCTACACAAGGTGTGTGTGGAGTGAGAGGGGATATAAATGGTGTGGGTGGGTGTGGAAATGTGAGAGTTTGTAGCACAACTAAAAGTGTGTGTGGATACTATGTGGTCCCTATTGGTGTATAGGGATGGAAAAATAAGGGGTATTAGTATGTGTGAGAGACAGCTGTGTGTGCATACATATAGCACAGTATGTACAGACATGGCCTTAAGCGCTCATGGGAAGAGAGTTCGCTAGTGTCAGTAATGACTCATAAAATTTCGATCTCTGTTTAGGCCACTGCTAAGTGTCCCGAACAGTTGCATAAATTTGTATTCATGCAACCGTCTCTCTTTCGGGGTTTTAAGATTACCTTTGAGTATGGCAACCCTCAGATCGTTCATCTTATGGCCAGAGTCAGAGAAATGTTCGCCAACAGGACTGTCTCTTGTTCCGCGTGTGATGCTGTGGCGATGCAGGTTCATTCTCTTGTTTAGCCCCTGTCCTGTCTCACCTATGTAGTAGCAGCCCCCTGGGCATTTCATGCACATGATGAGGTACACGACATTGCTGGAGGAACAGGTGAACCATCCTCTGATTTTGTATTCCCGATTCTTGTGTGGTATTTGTATTGTGTCCGCTGTGTAGAGCATTGTGCAGGTTTTGCATCTTGGGTCCTGGCATGGTTTTGTCCCGCATTCAGTTGTACTGCTGAATACTTTACTCCTCACCATAATATTCTTGAGATTATGGGGTTGTCTGTATGATAATAAGGGTGCTTCAGGGAAGACCCGTTGCAGTCTTGTATCTTCCTGGAGGATGGGTTGTAGTTTCCTGGCGATCTTGCGTAGGGCTCCTAGGTGTGGGTTATATGTGACCACCAAAGGTACCCTGTCGCTTGTCTCCTTCTGTTTGTATTCAAGGAGATCACTTCTTGGTATTCTGGTGGCTTTGTGAATTTGCTGGTCTACAATTCTGTGGTTATATCCACGGTTTAAACCGTGGATATAACCACAGAATTGTAGACCAGCAAATTCACAAAGCCACCAGAATACCAAGAAGTGATCTCCTTGAATACAAACAGAAGGAGACAAGCGACAGGGTACCTTTGGTGGTCACATATAACCCACACCAAGGAGCCCTACGCAAGATCGCCAGGAAACTACAACCCATCCTCCAGGAAGATACAAGACTGCAACGGGTCTTCCCTGAAGCACCCTTATTATCATACAGACAACCCCATAATCTCAAGAATATTATGGTGAGGAGTAAAGTATTCAGCAGTACAACTGAATGCGGGACAAAACCATGCCAGGATCCAAGATGCAAAACCTGCACAATGCTCTACACAGCGGACACAATACAAATACCACACAAGAATCGGGAATACAAAATCAGAGGATGGTTCACCTGTTCCTCCAGCAATGTCGTGTACCTCATCATGTGCATGAAATGCCCAGGGGGCTGCTACTACATAGGTGAGACAGGACAGGGGCTAAACAAGAGAATGAACCTGCATCGCCACAGCTTCACACGCGGAACAAGAGACAGTCCTGTTGGCGAACATTTCTCTGACTCTGGCCATAAGATGAACGATCTGAGGGTTGCCATACTCAAAGGTAATCTTAAAACCCCGAAAGAGAGACGGTTGCATGAATACAAATTTATGCAACTGTTCGGGACACTTAGCAGTGGCCTAAACAGAGATCGAAATTTTATGAGTCATTACTGACACTAGCGAACTCTCTTCCCATGAGCGCTTAAGGCCACGTCTGTACATACTGTGCTATATGTATGCACACACAGCTGTCTCTCACACATACTAATACCCCTTATTTTTCCATCCCTATACACCAATAGGGACCACATAGTATCCACACACACTTTTAGTTGTGCTACAAACTCTCACATTTCCACACCCACCCACACCATTTATATCCCCTCTCACTCCACACACACCTTGTGTAGAGCACTGTTTATACTGTGGGCTCTCCATTCATTCTTATTCACACTGATACACATACACACTCTTTCTTCACTTGCTTTCAGTAACCCTTTGAAACCTCTAGCCATAAAACACATCCACATCGGGGGAAGGACCAGCACAGATAACATTCCAAGAGACACTGTTTTTAAGTAATCCTTGCTTCATTCATTGTAACATCGCCGGAAGAAGAGATCAGTGTATCTCGAAAGCTCGCACAAATAAAAGCATTTCGTTAGCCACAGAACGGTATCATCTATTTATTTTTTGATTATTGAAGCTCGGCTAACACGGTACTGATACCTCTACATGTATATATATATATACATATATATATACAGTGTTTGACAAATAATGATAACCACTCGCCCGTGGATAGTGGATTTAGGCCGCTGGCGAGCCGTGCTGCGGCTCTATGAATTCCCCTGCTTTTTAAAAAAATAAATAAATAATCCCCCTCCCTGATTGGGTTAACGTGGGGAAGAGGGCCGCGGGGAAGAGCCCCTTCCCCTGATCTCCTCCCCCTGATCTCCTCCCGTGAGTCAGGGGGGGCCCGGCCGGGTGCCTGTTAATTACGTTTAAAAAAATGGCGGCGATTCCCGTGGTCCCGGCACGCATGCACAGGGCAAGCAGGGTGTCCTGCCCTCTGCGCTGCCTGTGGGCCTGCTGCCTGTTCCCCCCAGCAACCCAGAATCCCCCGCACCCCCCCTGCTCCCCACGTGGGACGGAGGGGGAAGCCCAAAACAAGCCCTGCGCGCAACTCAGCCCCCCCCGCACCCTCCCCCTTCCGCTCTCCACGTGGGACGGAGGGGGAAGCCCAAAACAAGCCTCGCGCACAACCCAGCCGCGCAACCCAGCCCCACCCCCCCCCTCCCCACGTGGGACAGAGGGGGAAGCCCAAAACAAGCCCTGCGCGCAACCCAGCCCCCCCGCACCCTCCCCCCTCTGCTCTCCACGTGGGACGGAGGGGGAAGCCCAAAACAAGCCCCGCGCGGAACCCAGCCCCCCCGCACCCTCCCCACGTGGGATGGAGGGGGAAGCCCAAAACAAGCCCCGCGATGGAGGGGGAAGCCCAAAACAAGCCTCGCGCACAACCCAGCCGCGCAACCCAGCCCCACCCCCCCCCTCCCCACGTGGGACAGAGGGGGAAGCCCAAAACAAGCCCTGCGCGCAACCCAGCCCCCCCGCACCCTCCCCCCTCTGCTCTCCACGTGGGACGGAGGGGGAAGCCCAAAACAAGCCCCACGCGCAACTCGGCCGCGCAATCCAGCCCCCCCCCCGCTCCCCACGTGGGACGGAGAGGGAAGCCCAAAATAAGCCCCGCGCGCAACCCAGCCCCCCCGCACCCTCCGCTCCCCACGTGGGACGGAGGGGGCAGCGCCAACACTAGCCCCGTGCGCAACCCAGCCCCCACCAACTTGATACGAAGGGGGAAGCGCCAACCCAGCTTCTCCCGTGTGCGCCTCCTGTGCCAGGCCGCCTACTGCCCCTGATCTCCCCCTAATCTCCTGCCCCCGATCCCCGCTTGCTGTCGGGGGAGCGTGCTGCGGCGTCGGCCGCTTTGGGGGGGTGCTGCTGCCTTGCGGAGGCCCCCAGCTGCGATTTGTAACCACACCCCTGTCTTGCAGAGGCCCTCCAGCAGTGTGGAGGGCCCACTGCCGTGAGGAGACCCCACTGCTGCCACGTGCGATCCGGTGAGTGTGTGTGTGCGTGACAGACTGAGTGACTGTGTCTGAGTGTCTGTGAGTGTATGTCTGTGAGTGAGTGTGTGTCTGTGAGTGACTGTGTGTCTGAGTGAGTGTGTCTGAGTGAGTGTGTCTGTGAGTGAGTGTGTCTGTGAGTGAGTGTGTCTGTGAGTGAGTGTGTCTGTGTCTCTGAGTGAGTGTGTGTCTGAGTGAGTGTGTCTCTGAGTGAGTGTGTCTCTGAGTGAGTGTGTCTGTGAGTGTCTCTGAGTGAGTGTGTCTCTGAGTGAGTGTGTCTCTGAGTGAGTGTCTCTGTGTGAGTGTGTGTGAGAGTGAGTGTGTGTGTGTCTGTGAGTGTCTGTGAGTGAGTGTGTGTCTTTGAGTGTGTCACCCTCTCCCTGTGTCGCCCTCCCCCTGTGTCGCCCTCTCCCTGTGTCGCCCTCTCTCTGTCTGTCTCTCATTCTCTCTGTGTGTTCTCTCTCTCTCTCTGTCTCTTTCTGTGTGACTCTCTTTTTCTGTGTGTCTCTCTCTCTCTCTCTGTCTCTCTCTATCTGTCTCTCTCTCTATCTCTCTATCTGTCTCTCTCTATCTGTCTCTCTCTATCTGTCTCTCTCTCTATCTGTCTTTCTCTCTCTATCTCTCTATCTGTCTCTCTCTCTGTCTGTCTCTCTGTCTGTCTCTCTCTCTGTCTGTCTCTCTGTCTGTCTGTCTCTCTGTCTGTCTGTCTCTCTGTCTGTCTGTCTTTGTCTGTCTGTCTTTGTCTGTCTGTCTCTCTCTGTCTGTCTCTCCCTCTGTCCCTCTCTCTGTCTCTCTCTCCCCCACTCTCTCTCTCCCCCACTCTCTCTCTCTCCTCCACCCTCTCTCTCCCCCACTCTCTCTCTCTCTCCCACTCTCTCTCTCTCTCCTCCACCATCTCTCTCCCCCACTCTCTCTCTCTCTCTCCCACTCTCTCTCTCCCCACACTCTCTCTCTCTCCCCACACACTCTCTCTCTCGCCCCCACTCTCTCTCTCTCTCCCCCACTCTCTCTCTCTCTCTCCCCCCCCACACTCTCTCTCTCTTTCCACCACACTCTCTCTCTCTCTCCCCCACACACTCTCTGTCTCCCCCACACTCTCTCTCTCCCCCACACTCTCTCTCTCTCTCCCCCACTCTCTCACTCTCTCTCTCTCCCCCACACTCTCACACTCTGGATCTGGATATCTTAATTGCCCTATACTACACTGAAATAACCTATACTGCTTTCTTCCAGATCTGACTCAAGCTTCACATGGAAGACATCGGAACCCCCCCCCTAACCAGAAGACAATTAGGGAACACCTCCCCTCCAATGTATAACATTGTGGGAATAAGGGTACCTGGACATTGAGGGACTGCGGATCAGGTAAGATCCCAGGCAGGATTGCTGCTTTAGATATTGTGAAGCGGGGACGTCCAGACACTGGTTAAGGGGTTCAGGAAACTAGTCATTCACACCTGGCTTTTATGTCTAGATCCGACATTTACACACACACACACACACACACACACGTAACAAGGACTAATTGTAGTATAATGTAATACAATAAATACATTTATGTCAAAAACATATGTTGTTCTGACTAGGAATTTATTAAATGTATTTTATTTATATATTTTATTTTAAAGCGGGGTTGGGGGCGACAAATCACCCAAAAATCTACTCGCCCAACCAAAAAATCTACTCGCCCCCTAGTCCGGCCCCCAACCCCGCCCCTAGTCCCGTCCCCACCCCTAGTCCCGCCCCCGCGTTAAAATAAAATATATAAATAAAATACATTTAATAAATTTATAGTCAGAACATTCGTTTTTGACATAAATGTATTTATTGTATTACAGTATACTAGAATTAGTCCTTGTTGCGTGCGTGCGTGTGTGTAAATGTCGATCTAGAAATAAAAGCCAGGTGTGAATGACTAGTTTCCTGAACCCCTTAACCAGTGTCTGGACATCCCCGCTTCACAATATCTAAAGCAGCAATCCCGCCTGGGATCTTACCTGATCCGCAGTGCCTCAATGTCCAGATACCCTCATTCCTGCAATGTTATACATTGGAGGGGAGGTGTTCCCTACCTGTCTTCTGGGTTAGGGGGGGTTCCGATGTCTTCCATGTGAAGCTTGAGTCAGATCTGGAAGAAAGCAGTATAGGTTATTTCGGTGTAGTATAGGGCAGTTAAGATAATATAGGGTAAATAAGAGATCCAGAAACAGAGTGTGAGAGAGAGGGGTGGTGAGAGAAAGGGGTGGTGAGAGAGAGGGGTGGTGAGAGAGAGGGGGGGTGAGAGAGAGGGGGGGGTGAGAGAGAGGGGGGGTGAGAGAGAGAGGGGGGGTGAGAGAGAGGGGGGTGAGAGAGAGGGGGTGAGAGAGAGAGGGGTGAGAGAGAGGGAGTGAGAGAGAGAGAGGGTGAGAGAGAGAGAGAGGGGTGAGAGAGAGAGAGAGGGTGAGAGAGAGAGGGTGGGAGAGAGAGAGAGGGTGAAAGAGAGAGGGTGGGAGACAGGGGGCGAGAGACAGGGGGCGAGAGACAGGGGGGTTGATTGGGTGACGGGGTGATTGGGTGACGTGACACTTCTGGTATCCTACACCACACACACACACACACACACACTCTCCCATGCATAAATACACACACACACACACACACTTTCCCATGCACACACACACACACACACACACACACACACACACACACACACACACACACACACACACACACACACACACACACACACACACACACACACACACACACACACACACACACACACACACACACACACACACACACACTCTCCCATGCACATACACACTCTCCCATACACACATGCGCACACACACATACACACTCTCCCATAAACACACACACACTCTCCCATAAACAGACACACTCTCCCATGCACACACACACACACACACACACACACACACACACACACACACACACACACACACACACACACACACACACACACACACACACACACACACACACACACACACAGCACACACACACACACACACACACACACACACACACACACACACTCCCATGCACACACACTCCCATGCACACATGCAGCACACATACACACTCTCCCATGCACACACATACACTCTCACATGTACACACACACTCTCCCATGCACAAATGCACACATGCACACATGCACACACACACTCTCCCATGCACACACACACACACACACTCTCCCATGCACACACACACACACACTCTCCCATGCACACACACACACACACACACACCCGCTTGCCCCCCCCCCCCCACGACCATCTCCTGCCCTGCGCGGACAGCCACGGGACCGTGGGGAAGCGGAGGACCAAGGAGGTAAGGGGGGAACACTCCCGCTACCATCTCCAGCCCCGAGCGGGGATCGGGGGGAAGCAGGAAGTGGTGCAGGTATCGGTGGGAAGCGGGGATTAAGGGGGAACACCTCTGCCCCGCACGGGTATCGGGGGAAGCAGGAAGTGGTGCTGGAACCGGGGAGAGAAGGGGGGGAACACCCCCACTACCATCACCCGCCCCGCGGCGCTGGTATCGGTGGGAAGCAGGAAGTGGCGCGGTATCGGTGGGAAGCGGGAAGTGGTGCGGGGACCGGGGAGAGAAGCGGGGATTAAGGGGGAACACCTAGGAGGCAGTGAAGGAGCAGAAGGGCCGCAGGATGGAGGATTAGAGAGTACTTACTGTCTAACATATTTACGGCCAGAAAGAATGGCCGCTCATTGGGGGCGGGCTCATATAGAGCCTGGCCACGCGCCCACAAAGCCTGGGAGCGCGCGCCAATCAGCTGTCAGGTAGGGGGGATTTTTTTTTCGAGCCAGGCGAGCAAGTAAATTTCAGCGCGATCAGGGAAATTTAAAAAAACAAACACGTGTGCTGCTTGGGCCAATATTTACTCGCCCGGGGGTTAAATCCACACGCCCCGGGCGTGTAAATGTATAGGATTGTCGAACACTGTATATATATATGTATATGTATGTATGTATGTATGTATGTATGTTTTTTTGTTTTTTTTTCCCCTCTACACTGTTTTAGCCATAAATTTCTTTGTATATCAGTATTGCTTGACCTGAAGGAGAGGAGAGCTCTCGAAAGCTTGTCCTATGACATAAATTGTTAGTCCATGTAGACGGACGTTCACAGAGGTACACAATTGGAGACTTTTAAAAGGTGAAATTATAATAAGGCTTTATTGTGCCTTTTCCTTTTCATCAGGAAATCCATCCAAACACAGGGGGGGGGGGGGGACAAAGCTTCTATTCACTTGGGAGTATTTCTAGTGAAACACTATGCTATTAATTCACATCTCCCTTAGTCAAGCATTTCTCCCAGCCCCAAACACATAGCATGAAATAAGCAGATATAAGAAGTCTCTTAAGAATGAAAGTCTTATCTGTTTCTTGAGGGAAAATCTTCTCAGTTCCTGGTTCAGCTCCCTTCTCTCAGGGTGTGTCAGCTTCAGGTTTAGTAGTTTTCACTGTGTCTTGAAATCAGCTCTGCTGTGTCTTCTGGCAGAGCTCAAGACAGGTCAGCTCCAGAGATCTGTGTTCTCTTGGTCAGTCTCTTGGGAGACTCAAGAACCACTGCTCTGTCTCCAAAGATCAACTCACAAGTGAGCTAAGGAGTCACTTCCTGTCTCAACAGACAGGCTTTTGTAAGCAATCTAAATCAAGCAGGTGGTGTTTATTAATTGACTACCAGCAGTTAACCACCACACTGCTAGATTAAAGGCACATTACTTGAACAGGGATTACTCCCCTGTTACAGTCCAATAAAAAAGGTATCACCTAATACTGAATAACTCATTTATTCTGCACTATCGCAACTGGACTAACACGACTACTTTCTGCTATATATATATATATATATATACATATATATATATATACTATACACATCAAGGAGGATGGTGCTGTATGCAGGTAGGGGGGAGGAGGGGAAGGTGGATGCCGGTAGCAGGGTTAGGGGGAGGGGGCAAAGGAGGCTGAATTTGGGCCCGAGGAGATGCCGGTAGAGCCTGCTGCTGGGTTGGGGTGTCTGAGGAGGAGTCGCCTGGCTGGGGAGGGCCGCGTGCGGTGGGCGCGTTAAGGCCCCGCGCGGAGGATGGGTGCCGGTGGGGGGGGCGAGGGTGAGGTAGCAAGGATGGGGAAGTTTGGACGGCACGAACAGTCAGACGGACACACCGAGTGACACGACACTACACAGACTGAGACAAAAAAACACAGAGTATACAGTACACAGACACACACAACAGTGAGGGTTAAACAGTCAGACAGACAATCACAGTACAGGTAACCGCATGTACTTAACGTGTGTGTTGTATTTGAATAAGCAGCTGCACAGTCGGGAACATTCAAACACGCTTCTCCCGCCTGTGCAGTTGCTTATATTGCTATTAGTCCGTCCCACTCCCCGCCCATGAGGAAGGCCCTGATTGGATACCCTCTTTTTTTGACACATGCTTTTTTTTCCTGACACGGGACGCCAACCCGGCAGACCCACCCTTTTGGCGGCCCTGCTTACCACTTTTGGATTTTATCAAAATAAAATCCCAAGATGATATAAAATCACACTTAGGGTACTAAACCTCTCAGCTATTAACAGCAGAGGCTACAGAAAGTGTGCAATTGATAAAAATTGCATAAAAAACTTAAATACGTCATACCTAGCCTAAATATTTATGGCTATATGTGGTCACGATACCCGTGATGGCTAGTATAATTATAATGGTCCTAGATAGGGTGACCAGATGTAGCAGTTTTTGTAGGTCTGTCCAGGTGCCCCAACATTCTTTAAAATGTCCCAGTTTTTACCATCTGTCCCGGTTTTCAAAGTTGAAGTGAAGAGCAAAGGTTGCCGGTGGGGAGGAGAGCGGAGGCCGGGTCTGCCCTGGGCAGCAGAGGGTTAGGGTTCGGTTAACTTCAGAGGAGTGTGGGGGTGGGGCCAACAGGGAAGAGAGCATGTGACGGTCAAGGGGGTCCAGGAGGATTTTTTCCTGCAGAGGATCTCTGCCCTGACCCTGCAAACCCAAGACTTTGTCGGCTCAGCAAGCCACAGGATGAGGTGAGTATCCTGGAGCCTTCATTTTGAGGGGGGGGGGGGGGTGTGACGGTCAAGGGTGTAAAGTATTCATAATACCGGTCAAGCCCGGCTGGTTTCCCCTAAAAACAGTGTATAATGGGTCAAGAATGTGAGCTCTTGGGCCCAGTAATGTGGGTTACTGTATTTCCCTGTATGATGTGCCCTGTATTCTGTCCCCTGTAGGAGTATAAGCTAGGTACCCGTTTGTACATAAAGATGTGTTGGGAGTTGGACTCCAAGTTCCAGAGCCCAAATGCACAATATAAAAGTACAGTAAAAAAATTACCTGTTTTGGGGCTTTACCTCTGCCCTTTGCCCTAGCATCATGAAACTTTGGGAGTATAAGTTTTAGGTGGGATATTTGGGCAAAAATGTATTTGTTTTGTTTGCAGGTGTTCGGGGAGTCGAGTTACTGGTAGTCCCCTAATTCTCCCCGGCTTGCAGGCACTATTTGCGGATACGCGAGAATTACCCTGGAGTTATACAGGGTCCCCCAGACTCCTGGGCTCCGAGCCCAAGTATCCCAGACTCATTTCCCTCATAGGTATAAGGTTTCTCAAGAGATATGAGTTTATTAAGATAATGTATTGTGTTTTATACCTTATGTATCAATGCCTATACAGCCAGATGTGGATTAGCCTTTCAATACAACCAGCCCCAGTAATGGGATTCCCTGTGTTACTTGCAACTTCATGCAAGTTTGTGGCACATGGTGAGGGGGAAGGGCGGTGAGTCAGAGCTTTGGACTAGCTATCTGCAGAGAAAGCCTGCAGCCATGCTTCTAAGCAGATATGCTTTTAAGTAGAAATGTTTCAAGTAGATATGAAGTTTAAAAATGAAGACTATTGAATCACTCATCTCATCTCTTCTCTTTCCTCAGGTAAAAACATATTCCAAATTGTCTGTCTATCCTGATATCCTCCCCTGCTGTGTATTTAGATCTATTTAGGTAAAAACATATTCCAAATTGTCTGTCTATCCTGATATCCTCCCCTGCTGTGTATTTCGTTCTATTTAGGTAAAAACATACTGTATTCCAAATTGTCTGTCTATCCTGATATCCTCCCCTGCTGTGTATTTAGTTCTATTTAGGTGACTTTCTAAAAGTATATAAGTAAACTCATAACAGCCACTGCTGCCTGCAGCCATGCTTCTAAGCAGATATGCTTTTAAGTAGAAATGTTTCAAGTAGATATGAAGTTTAAAAAGGAAGTTCAAAAAGAAGTGTAAAAGTGGACAACACCTACTGCTTCTGATTCCTGCTTTTGATCTACGTTGGAAAAGAGGATATCATCTATCCCAGACTGCACATCTCAACACTTAACTATTGCTGTGATGCCGCCTTTATTTTTTATATTTGCTGTAACCTCACTTATTTTCAAATTATGCACTTCCTTCCACCAGTCTCCTTATGTCTCTAACTCTATTCATATATCTCCATGTCTCCTTTCTTCCCCACTTCTCAGTTCACACGAACTCCTTTCTTACCTGCGCATCTGTCACCACACAGCTATACACCCTGCACTAAAACACACCCCTACAAATCATCCTCACACATTCTCTTTCTTTCCATGCTTCTCCTCCTTGCTTCTGGGGATATCTCTCCCAATCCTGGTCCCTGCCTTATTTCTACTTGCTCTCGTCCTCGCCTCCCACATGCAACTTCTACTCCTTCTGGTGTCAACCCCTCCAACCTCATACCCATCCCCTGCCACCCTCCCTCCTCTCTCCCTTTCTCCTGTGCCCTTTGGAATGCTCGCTCCCTTTCTAACAAGTTCCTCTCTGTGCATGACTTCTTTATCTCTCACTCCCTGCTTCTCTTTGCTATAACTGAGATCTGTCTCACTCAGTCTGACTCTGCTCTGGAAGCTGCCCTCTCCTACTGTGGCCTTTCCTTCTCCCACACTCGCGCCCTGATGGCAGGGGTGGAGGCGTGGGGCTCCTGCTCTCCTCTCTCTGCCGTTACCGAACTCTTCCTATTCCCCCCTGTAGGTGGACGCTCACAGGGGTATGCAAGGGAGACTGGTTATGGTGAAATTAAATAAGGCTTTTATTGCGGCTGTTTCCTTAACATCCGGAAACCATCCAAACAAGGGGTAAACAAAGCTTCAATTCACTTGGGAGTATTTCTAGTGAAATCCTATGCAGTCCACAACTCCCTTTAGATAAGCATGTCTCCCAGCTCCAAACATATATTATGTAATGAACAGATATAAAAAGTCTTATAAATGAAAGTCTTATCTGTTCCTTGTTGTTGGAGGGAAAGTCTTCCTGGGTTGCTACCTTTTCCTCAGGTTTGGTCAGCATTCAGGTTTAGAAGATTCCCTTGTGTCTTGAAAGCAGCACTGCCGTTTCATCTGGCATGCTCAAGACAGCTGTCCCCATGTCAGTCTCACAAGTTGTGTGAGATTCAGGAACAATCTCACTTCCTGTCTCAAAAGACAGGCTTTTCTTTGGAGCTAATCAGGCAGGTGGTGTTGGATAATTGACTACCAGCAGTTAACCACCACACTGCTGGATTAGAGGCACATTACCTGAACAGGGATAACTCCCCTGTTACACCCCCTCTCTTGCTTTTCCCTCCTTTGAGGTTCACACAGTCCAGATCTTCTCTCCTCTCCCTGTCCACGTGGCGGTCATCTATCGCCCACCTACCGCTACTCATCCCCCTTCTGCCTTTCTCACTTTGAATCCTGGCTCTCTTTCTTTCTCTCCTCAGACTGCCCTGTTTTTCTCCTTGGGGACTTCAATTACCACATTGATGACCCCTCTCTCCCTTGGGCTTCCCGCTTTCTTTCTCTAACCTCTTCTTTTGGCCTTCAACAGTGGACTGCAGCCAGCACCCACAAGGATGGCCACTACTTAGACCTGGTTTTCACTAACAACTTCTCTCCGATTTCTCCATTTCCCCTTTTCCTCTCTCTGACCATCACCTCATCTCATTCTCTCTATCTTGCTTCTCCCCTTCTCCACCTCCGTCTACCCCCTGGTTTTGCAGAAACCTTCGCTCTATTCACTTACCTGACTTTGAGTCCACTTTACACTCCTCCCTCTCATCTCTCAGCTCTGCTACAGACCCTGACAACCTGGTCAGGAACTACAACTCTGCCTTGTCCTCCTCTCTTGATCTAAATGCCCCGCTTTCTCTCTGCCGCACTCGCCCTTCTAACCCTAGACTCTGGTTAAATTCCCACACGCGCATGCTGCATTCCTCCACTCGTTCCTCTGAACGCCTCTGGAGGAAATCTCATACTCTCGCAGACTTCCTTCACTACAAATTTATGCTATCCTGTTTCAACTCTGCCCTCTCGCAAGCTAAACAAGCCTACTTTTCTTCACTAATCAACATGCACAAGTCTAACCCACGCCGACTGTTCTCTGTCTTTGATACTCTACTCAAACCACCCTCAGCTGCCTCTCCTTCCTCCATCTCCGCTCAGGACTTTGCTGACTATTTTAAGGAAAAGGTGGAATCCATACGTCAGAACATCCCCTCTGTTTCTTCCTCCCATCCTGCACCTCTTCCTAACTCTCCTCCTACCTTCCTTGACTCTTTTTCCACTGTCTCAGAGGAGGATGTGTCGCTGTTGATCGCCTCTTCTCCCTCTACCACTTGCCCTCTTGACCCCATTCCCTCCTATCTCCTAAAACCTCTTGCTTCTACTATAATCCCTATGCTCACACACATTTTTAACTCCTCCCTCTGCTCTGGAACCTTTCCATCCTCCTTCAAACATGCAACAGTCATACCATTACTCAAAAACAGCAAGCTTGACCCTACCTGTCTTTCTAACTATCGACCTGTCTCCCTCCTGCCTTTTGCCTCTAAACTCCTTGAACGTCTTGTATTCTCTTGCTTGCTCCATTTTCTCAACACTTATTCTCTCCTAGACCTTCTACAATCTGGCTTCCGCACTGCTCACTCCACGGAAACAGCCCTCACTAAAATAACTGACGACCTCCATGCTGCCAAAGACAGAGGTCATTACACTCTGCTCATATTACTCGACCTTTCTGCAGCGTTTGACACCGTGGACCACCCTCTTCTCCTTCACATTCTCCATACTCTTGGTATTCGGAACAAAGCTCTAACCTGGATCTCATCCTACCTCTCCCATCGTACTTTCAGTGTCTCTTCTGCTAGCACCTCCTCCTCCTCTATTGATCTCTCTGTGGGGGTACCCCAGGGCTCTGTCCTGGGACCTCTTCTCTTTTCTCTATATACACTCTCTCTAGGTGACCTAATAACATCTTTTGGGTTTAATTATCACCTCTATGCTGACGACACACAAATATACTTTTCAACACCCGAACTTACACCTGCTGTACAAACCAAAGTTTCTGAATGTCTCTCTGCTATATCATCCTGGATGGCCCTCCGCCGCCTTAAACTCAACATGGCTAAAACAGAGCTCCTCATACTTCCTCCCAAACCTGGCCCTAGTACCTCCTTCCACATTACTGTTGGAACTACGATCATTCACCCAGTAGCCCAAGCACGCTGCCTAGGGGTCACACTCGACTACTCTCTCACATTCGCCCCTCACATTCAAAACATTTCTAAAACCTGTCACTTTTTCATCCGCAATATAACTAAGATACGCCCTTTCCTCTGTTGCTCGACTGCTAAAACTCTGACTCAGGCCCTCATTCTCTCCCGTCTTGATTACTGTAACCTCCTGCTGTCCGGCCTTCCTGCCTCTCACCTGTCTCCCCTACAATCTATCCTAAACGCTGCTGCCAGAATCACTCTACTCTTTCCGAGATCTGTCTCAGCATCTCCCCTCATGAAATCCCTCTCCTGGCTTCCGATCAAATCCCGCATCTCACACTCCATTCTCCTCACTTTTAAAGCTTTACACTCTTCTGCCCCTCCTTACATCTTAGCCCTAATTTCTCGTTATGCACCATCAGACTCTTGCGTTCTTCTCAATGATGTCTTCTTTCTACCCCCTTTGTATCTAAAGCCCTCTCCCGCCTTAAACCTTTTTCACGGACTGCCCCACACCTCTGGAATGCCCTTCCCCTGAGTACCCGACTAGCACCCTCTCTATCCACCTTTAAGACCCAACTTAAGACACACTTGCTTTAAGAAGCATATGAATAGCACTGTGGATTTTCTGAACACATGATACATAAAGCTTGGCCCCTTGCAGACGCATAACAAGAAAAAAGGTGATGTAGAATAGCGCTAATGAAAAATAGGTGACAGTCAATGAACCCTATATGGGGGTGAGCCCTTATGGGAAGCTAGGCAGCCTGATGGAAATCTGATAGTACAATCAGAACATAGGAAAAACAAAGAGAGATACCGGCGCCTAATATGTCCAATGAGGTGGGGTCCTGGAAATGCAGTGGAAATATTTCAAGTTCCAGAATGGTAGTCATCAATTCCTCAGTCTTGGAGTGACCGAATGGTACTTCATTCATGGGGAGTGGAACATAAAACGAAAAAACAGAATTTAGTGCAACACAGCTATGATAATTCATACAGAAATGAACTCACAGGACCTACAAAACAACACAAACAAGACTAACACACACAAAAGCAAAGCTGAAAATAAAAGTTAGTTTAATATAACTATAAAATATATAAAATGTTGGACAACAATAGCAAGAGATGCCGATCCGGTTGAGTAAAAACAGAGTATAACTCACAAGACGGCAGAAGGTTAAGAGCAATGGGCGCCAACCAGGCTGGTAAGTTCTGTCCTCCACGTGTAGAGAGAGATTCACCGGCGTGTTCCTCCGTGAGTTGCGGTTCCCGGAACCGGAAGTACGGGACCGGTAGTGACGTCACCGGATGTGTCGTCACAGATAGACGGAACCTTCAACGGGGCTGGCAAACGAACGGGAATCTTCACTCCTCTGCTCCTCTATTCAGAACTGCAGCACTCTGCACAAAACCTCCTTCTCTTGTAAATGTCCAAACAGTACAGTGGCGGCCGATCTGAGTCTAAGGCGGCTAGATCTGCGGCTTTCCGATTATCCCGGTTAGGTGCGTTTTTTTGTCGTTTTTGCACGGAGTGAACTGCGTTATTTTCGCACTCGTGATATTAGCATTTTATTCTCGCTGTCTGCAATACTGCAATGCCGTGTAAAAACTCAGGGGGGCATTTGCGAGCTGTTGTCTTGGAAGTCTAATACCTTTGTGGTTCAGCCTACGTCAGTACACAGTCTGTGTGTGCGCGCGCAGTAATTGTAAATTAGCATATTTAAAGTATACATGCATTTGCAGTGCTGTGCTGTTGTACAGTCTGTCTCATTTGAAAATTGTCGAGACAATTTACAATTACACGCATAGGCGTGTACAGTACTGTAACAGTGTCATCTTCTGTGCAATGCAGTACATCCCTCCCACACCATTCCTTTGAACGTGTGTTGTTATTGTAATTTTTTTTTTCTCCACAAACCAAAAGATTTTTTTTCTCCACAAGCCTGCCAAAACCATCTTACTGTATTACGATATTCAATCTGTGCTGTAGCTTTTGACTGCGACACTGTGTGTTTGACTACACATGGTTGATTTGTGTGCTTTTTACATACTGTATTTGGGGGTGTATTATTATGATGAACTGCCTTTTGAAATTCTCTTTGAGATGGGACCTAGCTGCTTACTGCGCATGAGTCACCCAACCCCCCCCCCTCTCCACAGAGTCGTTCATTTTCTGATTCTTGCCATTGTGTTCTTAATCCTTACGCCTGCGTGTAATTCTCTTTGAGATGGGAATTTAGAGGCTTTGTTTACGGCAACGCTTTGGAAAATCCCTTCTCGAATTTGATTTGCACAGAGCATCACCTCTCTACAGTATGCGCCTGTGTGTAATCCTCTTTCGGATGGGAGCTACTGTAGTTTATTCCTGCTCATGCGCCTGTAACTCTTAACTGTTATTTTATCCACACGCCTGCAAAAACAATCTTGATATTACGATATTTAATCTGTGCGTTTGCCTGCACATGGTTGATGTCTGTGCTTTTTATGTACTGTATTTGGGGGGTGTAGGGATCAAATTACAGTATTATGATGAACTGCCTTTTGAAATTACTGTACTCTACAGTACAGTACTGTACTGTATGTTATTTCTTTGAACTGCTGCACGACTAATCCTTCATCCCTCCCCCACGCACACACAAACTCTTATCGACTCTGCTCATTGCGCCTGCGTGTACTCTAATCCTTTCAGAGATGGAAGTTTGCTGCTTACTGCGCATGAGTCACCTAACCCCCTCTCTCAACAGAGTCATTAATTTCCTGAAGTTAGTTAGTCATTGTGTTCTTTATCCGTCCATAGCCGAGCTTCAAAGCCTCACACTGCCTGCGTGTTGTCTAATCCTTTTAGACATGGGAGCTAGCTGATTAATGCACATGACTCACCCCCCCGCCCTCCAACCCTTTGAGGCTTACTGTAGTTTACGGTAACGCTTTGGAAAATCCCTTCTCGATTTTGAAATGTAAATCTGATTTGCACAGCATAGTGAGAATTGAGAGTTAAAAAAACCATTGACTGATTAATGTTGTTTTGTCATTCATTCTTATTCATTGGTGTACTGAAGGGGTGGGGGGGGGGGTGGTTGTTGCCAATGATTATGATTAGCAGGAATGTGAATAAATATTCATTTTATTTTACCAGGAACCAAAAAATACAAAAATAAAAATAATCATGAATAATACATAATGCTGTCTTTATTAAGTTCTTCTGGCAGATTGAAATTGGATAAACATTTTGAAAACATTTTAAAACATGAATAAACATTTTTAAACATGAATAATGCACATTTATAAGAATATTATTTAATAATATATACTGTAATGTATAATAAATATATATATAAATATTATTTTTTCCGTCTGTATCTTGTTCCTCCCTCTGTGAACAGTACAGTAGTTCATTGAGAGAGGAGAGGTTTTGTGTACATCATTACTGCTGTTTATATACTGTATATTTGACTGTACAAGCAGAGTAGACTGGACACAACACCCCACCTCCCACCAGGCCACCGTTTTTCCTGAAACGACAAGAAAACAAAAAATTAGTGCAGTTATGTGCGTACTGTATTATGGCATTGTGTGATGTACTGTACTGTACATGGCTGGTGCTGCTTGAGCTGAGCAGTTACACTGGCGACACACTTTATTCGAGCTCGGCTAGTCCCACGAATTCGGGTATACCCGGGTGTTTTGAGGTTTGTGACTGTTTTCTGCCCGAGTGCATTGGGTTATTTTCCAGGCAGGGATTGAAGCATTTTATTCCCGCTGGCTGCAATACTGCACAGTATATATATATATATATATATATATATATATATATATATACTGCATTACAATTCATGAATTTATGCCATCTGGTAGACACGCGAAGCATTGCAGCCTATTAAATCCTAATCATTATCATTTAACAGATCAGCCGCCCGTCAGCCAGGCATGAACCCAGGCTGGGAAGGCAAATGCAACGGGGCTTGTCAGAGGTGAGGAGCGGCGCATTCCAGGTATCTGCCAGGTATATACTGGGTATTTGCTCGAATAAAGTGTGTCGGTGCAGTAGTAGGCGGTTACCGTAGTACTGTCAAACTAGTCTACTGTATACTGGAACTACTGTATACTCTGACTACTGTTAAATACTATGTACTGTAGATGGCTGGTGCTGCTCTCTGTAAAGAAAAAACTGTAACTACTGTATACTCTGACTATTGGGAAAGAAAAAATCTGTGCCATACTTACCTGTATCATACTGTACTTACAATACTACAGCACAGTACTACTTTCCTAATGCTTGCCGATTACGCGCGATCACAATGGGCAACACAGTGGCAATATGGTCTATATATTTATTGCAGCGTTCCACGGTGAGTACATCATTCCAAAAACTCATTATGCCTTTCAACAACTCGTCCTTTTTGGAGGGTTTCGCCACTTTCCGGATATGGTCCTTCAGTTGATGCCAGACCATTTCGATCGGATTGAAGTCTGGCGATCTGTCATTGGAAAAAAAGGACAATTAGTTTAAAAGATACTGTACACAGTAAAAACAGTGGGGAACAAAAATGGGACACGGTCTACTGCACTTACTCCGCTGGCATCTTCACCCAGTTGATACCGCGCTCAAGGATATGCGCTGTTGACGTGGTGTGCTTCTGATCGTTGTCCTGGTAGAAGAAATGGTAGGAAGCCGAAACACAGGAGTAGAGTAACCATGCCAACTTTGTGACCGGCACGAGACAAAAAAAACAGGGAAAGCACCCACGACACATCATGCCTCTTACCTGGACAGCCAAGACTGAACCAAGGAAGCACATAATACTGCAATAGGCATCTTATCAGCAGATTAAAATTGGCATAGTCATGAAACATAACGACCAAGAATAACTCTGCCAACTTTATCTATATAACGGAACAAAAATGAACCAGAAGACCTTACAAAAGGGAGAGAACCAAGTTATATTAGAAACTAAGTCAACTATAATGATTTAAACATTTAAAAAAAAAACAAGGGAACACAATTTATCAGACGATAACATCAAATGACTGCCATCGTTTGGCTGCGGCGGAGGGTCCCTCTGCGGCCGATCTGCCACTGGAACCTTTGCTGCCAGCCGCTTCTAAGTTGAGTTTTACTAGTTGGGGTAGGGGGTTAATTTAAAGGGGCTTTAGCGGTTAGGGTAGGGGGTTAATGTAAGGAGTTTTAGGGTAAGGGCTTAGTTAGGGGGTTTATGGTAGGGGGTTTGGGGTAAGAGTTTAGGGTAAAGTGGATTAAGGGTAGGGGTTCAAGTTTTTATGGTAGAGGTAGCGTTGGTTTGGGTTTTTTTAGGGTAAGGGTTACATGTCGGGACTTACCTTAGTGGCAAAGCGGCCGGCGGCTGAGCATCCCGGCAACGGGGTGAGTAGCGGCGAAGTGCAGATGGACAGCCACGACAAAATGTACTAGACCATTTCTCAATGTAGCGCCTGAGAAATGTAGCCGAGACCCATAACACCAGAAATGTTTTGTTTGCTACAAATGTTCTCAAATCCTTTAGGGTGCTGCATAGCAATGCAGTTGTTTTCATGTGTGAATTAAGAAGAAAATAATGAGTCGGAATTGTCTCTTCTGTTTCTCAGGAGATTTTACTCCATTCAGGTTGTGTTTGTAAGAACAAAAATAGGTTTAGCTCCTGAATATTATTGTGTGACGACCAATTCTGAGGGAGTGAACTGTAACTAAAATCTCCCTCGTGCTCAGTTTAATCAATGCAGGAGTTTCTTGAATTTTAAGAAAATCTAATTATTTAAGCTGCCGATCAATCCATTCGCCCGTGATCGGTGAAAATACTGCTTCTCAAAGTATGGCTGCCTATTGTAAAGCTGCAGTTTAAGTTGCCGTTAAAAAAAAATCTATATATACAGCTTAACCTCTTTATAGCGCGGTCCTCAGGGGTTTTGTGGTGGTACTGCGCCCGCCGGAGGGGGAAACCTAAGAACACTCCCAGCCTTCCCAGACCCGGTGGGGCAGCGGCAACAGCACGCAGCACTTACCCGGCATCTGGCAGCTCTTCTCCCTGTCTCTGCTTCCTGCTTCTGCTTCCGTCTTGCGAGAGCAAGCTCCCTTATAGAGACAGTGTGTCTCTGTGTGTGTGTGTGTGTGTTTGTGTGTGTATTTGACTGTGCGAGATGCTGTGAGTGTATGCAGTGTGCTGTGAGTGTGTATGCTGTGTGTGCAGTGTGCTGTGTGTAGTGAGCAGTGTGTGCAGTGAGCAGTGTGTGCAGTGAGCAATGTGTGCTGTGAGTGTGTGGGTGCGCACTGTGAGTGTGTGTGCGTGCTGTGAGTGTGTGTACGCACTGTGAGTGTGCGCAGTGTGTGCAAAAAAAACTTACATTTAAAAAAAATAAAATACTTTTTTTAAATTCGGGGTCCACGCTCAAACCGCGTTATAAGCTGATCCGCGTTATAGCGGATTGCGCTATAATGGGGTTGATATATAGATATATATATAGAGAGATATAGATCTATATCTATATCTCTATCAACAAGATAAACTGCCTGCAACAGACTAAGCAAATAATGAGTACGTAAATTAGTAATATAATAACCACTAACGGTGCTATGGACTAGAAGTAATATAACAATGAAAAGAAAAAGAAAAGCGTCCCAACTCAGCACTCAAGTATACTCAGAACAAATATCAAAGAAAATTATGATTTATTTAACAGCACAAATAATCAAACATAAAATACAAAAAATATTAAAACAAACCCTGACATCCTCCTGTGATAGAATATGTATCAGACAGGGGAAATCCGCTATGAAGATATTGATGGACCCCTAATACACAAGGCAAGGGAAAAAAGCCTATAAGCACAAAATATATGTAGAACAAGGGGTTAACAATAACCCCTTCAGCCTACAAGGCCGGCTTCACCCCAAGTAAATATAAAACCACACAGCAAGCATAGATAACACATGCACCAAATTGCCTAATACATGCTGATGTCAAATACATATGATATATATGTAACGGGTATTCCCCCACCAAATCGCAAATAGGGTCTCCTAGGGCAAATACTACTCTGGTTACAAGGCATAATAGTGTGGCGCACCTGTTGGCTTACAGGACTCCTGAGTCTCCCGCTTGATGGTATTATGGGGAAGGTCAGGACATGCTTCTGGGGACATACCCAGTACGTACTCACGGTGACAGTGCCTCCATCTATTGCAGGCCTCAGGATATGGGGTGGAATCCCTGGAATAGAACTTCCCACTCAGGGATGAGAGATTCCAGTCTCACAACCGCTTCTTTATAATCAGGAACACTTTATTTTCTCTGCAGCACACTGTACAGCATACACAGTCACAGCAGTACTTCTCAGGAGTTCTCCCTCAGGATGACCCTGGCCTTTCACTCCCAGTCAGGGCCCTGGAAGCAGGCCTAGCTCTTCCACTAACCCCTATCAGAGTAGTGGGAAAAGTCTACCAGCCTCTCCCAGGGGGAGGGCCTCAAGCCTGCCAGGTCCCTGACAGCTCGGTTAGGTAAGACTCAGATCCTCTCAGGGAAGGAGCAACTGACTCAATACAGGAAATGCAGATCATTAAGACAGATACTACACGAACCTGCCCCTGTCCCTTATTGGACACCGGCCTGACTGCACTGCTTTCTCTGCCTCACTGCTCTGCAGTGAGTGGGGAGAACCCATCTTAACTCCTGGCAAACCTGCTGTTACCAGGGATTATTGCACAAAAGGAGGACAGAACAATAGCCCAAACCTACCAGGGCTATACTCTCCCTCTGGTGGAATCTAATGGTCCTCACTTGGACCTAAATTTGCGGGTCAATCCTGCAGGTGAACAACCTGTACAAAACAAAATAACATGACATATTATTCACCATAATACAGTGTTATTACATTTGCAGGTTATACACCCTCCTTAGATGGTGACACAAAAAACTAGGATTACCCCAACGTGGAGAATCTGCTACTAACATTAATACCTGAGATCAGGTTCCTTTACTACCCTCAGGATATGTATTCACTTGTACTAGCTATACCCTCTTAGGGTGGCCTGCGCACAGCATGGTCCACTGGGTTTGGAGCAGAAGTACCATAACACTCGGGGTGGCATACTGGACACCTACAATCATCCCATAATTTAGACATGGGTGCTAATGGTCGGAGAGGATCATGCCCATACACTTTCTTAAGGCATCTCCTGGAGATGTAAGGCTCCCTTTCTTCATTATCAGAACTACATCCCCTATCCTCATCAGTGGAACCCATTTCAAACTCAATTCCCCCCTCTACTGAGTGGTGAAAATAAAGTAATGACTTTTGGTGATTTCTGACAACTCTGTCAGACACTGGAGGTACAATATGAACAACATCATTACCCAATTCCCCAGAGTCCTGAACCAAACCCACCCAGTCCTTGTAATCAGTGAATGGCTTGGGGACCCCCTGTTCACCCAGTGACCCATGGTGACTGTATCTGAAATCCGAATCAGATGGGACTGGGGCAATGGCAGGGGTAATGGGGCCAGAGACTGGGGCATAGGAAGCAACAGTGTCCGGGGCAAAGTCCTTGGCTTCAGCTAGGCCACGGCCTACCGCGGGGGACGTTGGTTGCTTGGACGCAGCCACGACAGGCCAACATTTCCCTTGGTCTACCACCCTGTAAATGTAGTGGTCCATTTCTCGCCTGGAGAGGACGCTACTCACAGGAGCGGTCGCAGCACAGTCCCAGTCAGCTCCGGAGGTCGCCTTGTAAATGACGTCATCCTCTCGCGAGGTCGTGTCATCTTGTGTCCGGTCCCGCACAGGAAGTACGTCATCCGCAGGACGGGGTACCAGGAGCTCGACGCTGTCTTTCATGCGGAAGTAGGAGCTGGGATGGGCCTCATCTCCGGACTCCTCCGCCGCAGCCTTGGTCGGGGCCTCTTCTAAGGCCTCCTCCATTGGAGCCCGCTCCACATCACAGGTAAGTGGCTCTCTTCTTGCAGCACCGCTGTAGGGGTCCGCCAGTAGGCACCTCACCCCCGCTGAACTGCTATCACGCTTTCGTCCGATGATGCAGGTAGGGACATCCCCACAGGGGAATGACATTGGGGCCCCTCGCAGTCACTGGCGGCATTCGGCACGAAGTGGTCCCGCTTCTGCGCCACCAGCGATAGCGATCCCCATCCTCCCTGGGCAGTCACTGTCTCTTCCTTGGGTTCCACCATCGTGAGTTCCGCCTCTGGTACTGGGGTGCACAGACCCCCTGGAACGTTTGTTGGGGCGCACGGGCCCTCCGCATGGGTAGCATCGACATGGCCCACATCGCATAGCATAACCGCTGGGTCATCAGGCTTTGCTGACACCAGAGGACCGGCTCTGGCCTCGTCAGGTTCGATCACCTCACCCGGTAGCATTTGGGTTGCGGTCTCTGGAACCGGCTCGGGCCTTGTCTCAGTCGTCGGGGCTTGGTACACCCCAATGGTAGGCATTAGCGGACTAGACACAAGATGGCTTGCCCCATTCACAAAGAAAATAGCCCCCCAAACAAGGTCTTCTCCCAGGCATGCACAGTCAGGGCCCAAACACCGCAAGCTGGTGATCCCAAAAGTGAGTACATCCAGGAAACCTTCTGGCAGCGAGTAATAGGCAAAGTCCATATCGCCTGCTCTTACTTTATGTATACACGGGCACAAAAGAAAGGGGTAGCTCACTCCTCTGGCCGGCCATGTTCCATCAGTCTGAGGTTGCGGCAGCTCGCATCCAGCTCCTCCTTCAGTTTGGGTAAAGCTCTGGGATTGTCTCTCATTGTGCCCCCTCCCTCTGGTGGAAATTAGAGGAGGGGCACTCGGTAGTAAGGCGTGACTCTGGCTTTCACTGTGACCCCTCCCTCTGGTGGAGATTAGAGGAGGGTCACTGGGTGTTACCTCAGGATGTAGACTCTTCGCTGAGCCAGTCACAGGGCAGGGGGCCGCGGCTCCTGCTTTCGTGCCACTTCCTGCACATAGGCGGGGCTCTAGCTTTCGCGCCAGACCCGGCCAAATCTCTGCAAATAATCTGCTCACAGTCTTTTTGCACGCAGCACGTGCGTCATCCAGACTCGGCGGGAAACGCCATTTTAGCTTCTTCGCACTGCGCGGTGCACTATCGCATATAGCAGCCGCCATCTTAGGTGAACCCACAATTTTCACTGTAGCACAACCCTCACTGTTTGGCAGGGAACTCGCTCTCTTGTGAACACTGCAATACATGTAGCCTCTGGCAAGTGGTGAACTCGGCATACCCCAGGCTAGGCAAAACTCTTTCTTTGTATACTGCACACGATAACAGTCCATTACACGTGCTCTGCGGTTCATAGTCTGGCTACTGGCTAGTAGTACTCTGGGCTCTTCCCTGTGCAGTACTCTTGTGTCTCCCCCTCTTGGCTGCCAGTATTGTGGATCCTATCCAGGGGTCCCTCTTAACTGCGTTAACCAGGCCACCCCCTAGGCATCCTGACTACCCACCTCAGGTTTGACTAGAACAGCAATAGCCTTGTCTCCAGATCTATTCACCCTTTAGAGCAGTCTAGGGCGTGCTTTGCAAGGTTTTTTCGTTCTCCTGACTACCCCTAGACTTCCCCCTTTCAGCAGCACTGGTTCTGGAAGCATACTTTCAATCTTTCTGTTTTGCGTCGCTGAAAGCCTGTCCTGATTATCTCAGCAGTGCCTCCAATTGTAACGGGTATTCCCCCACCCAATCGCAAATAGGGTCTCGTAGGCCAAATACTACTCTGGTTACAAGGCATAATAGTGTGGCGCACCTGTTGGCTTACAGGACTCCTGAGTCTTCCGCTTGATGGTATTATGGGGAAGGTCAGGACAGGCTTCTGGGGACATACCCAGTACGTACTCATGGTGACAGTGCCTCCATCTATTGCAGGCCCCAGGATATGGGGTGGAATCCCTGGAATAGAACGTCCCACTCAGGGATGAGAGATTCCAGTCTCACAACCGCTTCTTTATAATCAGGAACACTTTATTTCCTCTGCAGCACACTGTACAGCATACACAGTCACAGCAGTACTTCTCAGGAGTTCTCCCTCAGGATGACTTTGGCCTTTCACTCCCAGTCAGGACCCTGGAAGCAGGCCTAGCTCTTCCACTACCCCCTATCAGAGTAGTGGGAAAAGTCTACCAGCCTCTCCCAGGGGGAGGGCCTCAAGCCTGCCAGGTCCCTGACAGCTCGGTTAGGTAAGACTCAGATCCTCTCAGGGTAGGAGCAACTGACTCAATACAGGAAATGCAGATCATTAAGACAGATACAACAAGAGCCCGCCCCTGTCCCTTATTGGACACAGGCCTGACTGCACTGCTTTCTCTGCCTCACTGATTTGCAGTGAGTGGGGAGAACCCATCTTAACTCCTGGCAAACCTACTGTTACCAGGGATTATTGCACAAAAGGAGGACAGAATAATAGCCCAAACCTACCAGGGCTATATATACATACACCGTAAATGCAGTTGGTATAATCAAGGCAAACCAGGCATAGTACCAAAAGGAGACTGTTAGTATGGGATCAACAATGGTTAACAGTTCACATCAGTTACCATAGTCCATGAGACCATCCGTACCACACTGTGATAGTAAAATGTCCAAAGGGTAAAGATCTTCCAATTGAGGGGTCCATCCGCAGGGGAGTCAGGGAAAAATAGACGGCCCAACACGTGTTTCATTCTCGCTTCATGATCCCATCATCCCATCTACGTGTGTGTGTGTGTGTGTGTGTGTGTGTGTGTGTGTGTGTATGTATGTATGTATGTATGTATGTATATATATATAATTATGCCTCACAGCATAATTCTTCCTGCATCTCCTCTTCTTTACTAAGGGAGTCGGGTTCCACCACTGGATCACAAGAACTCATTGACAATTTCGAGCTGTCCATCCATCCCTCTGGTTCCGTGGATTCAGACCTGGAGGGAGATTTGACTATTATACACTCACCTTTCAGACCCAGCTGGTTCAAGGGGCTGTTACGTCACTATTCAAGCGTTCAACCCCTCTCCACTACCCTTTGACAAAGTCGCCCGAGAGTGACGAAACGCGTCAGGGAGCGTCATCACGCAAACGTACGGACATTACGTCATCACGCGTGCGCAAGAACAGGCCGGTTCGTGCGCCCAACACTACGGAGGCCATCCAGCAGGGAGTTTCTCTGGGATTCCAGCACGACTTCGGTGATACACCTCTCACAACCCGAATACTCAGATGATCACGAACTCCTCATCTTGCAGAGACTGACGGACGTCTGATGAAAGTATTGATACCGGGTGGTGGTGATATTATCACGAAATGCTTTTAACACTTGTACCTTTGTGAGTGTATTTCCCCCCCCCCCCCCTCCCCCTTGCCACCGTTAAATATACAGTTTTATACTATGGGGCGTGCGCTCTCTCCTCTCTTTTTTCTACAGATTCCATAGGATGTGGTTTACCCTTCTGAGAGCAGCCGGAGACCCCTCTACAGACGTCACCATTTTTATTAATGAACTATCTTTGAAGGATTGGTTATCACTTTAATTTATTTTTATTAGTTTCTCTTTTTGTCAATATTGTATTGTGTGAATTTTAGGTCATTTAAATAATAAGCACTTAAATTAATTTATGCACAGGCACTTACACATTGAATATGTCAGTGTGACACTTATAGCACATGTATTCATTATATATATATTTTTTAAATAATATATTGTATATTTTCAAACACTTGTAATACCCCTTAGGCGCTGCTTTTTCTTGTTTTGTTAGTCCATATATATATATATATATATATGTAGCGGTCATGTAAAATGGCTACAGTCATCTCTCCTGCTGACAGTAAGGCCTCGGTCCCGCTGCGCTCGTTGGCGCGGGCGGCAATGTAGCGAGTTCCCCACCAGCAGGGGAATCCTCGCGAGCCGGTCCCGGTCCCCACTGGCGGCACAGCTGACTACACGCTGTCGCGCGTCAGCCGCTGGAGACACCAGAGAATGGTGTTTTCTAGCTTTGACGCGTGACGTGTGTGGCTGTGAGCCAATGGGGAGGGGAAGCTTCGGGAGGAGGAGAGGTTTCGGGGAGCGGGGAGGAGTGTGGAGTGAAAGCAGGTGAGTGCCTGTCTGTGTGTGTGCGTGCCTGTCTGTGTGTGTATGTGTGTGCCCGAGTGCGTGAGTGCCTGCCTCTGTCTGTGTGTGTGTGTGTGTGTGTGTGTATGAGTGCGTGAGTGCCTGCCTGTGTGTGTGTGTGTGTGTGTATGTATGTATGAGTGCCTGCGTGTGTGTGTGTTTAATACTTACCCTCAGAAGCTCCAGCTCCAGCCCGAGTCCGTGGAGGGAGGGGGGGGGAGAGTAGCGGGTCCCTCCGCTCAAGCCACGCCCCCCCTCCCTGTCAAACCGCCCAACACCCGCCCACCTCCCGCTCCGGCTCCCTACAGACCGCATATCGCGGTCTGTGTATCTCAGCGCACCGCCTGTCAGCAGTGCGGGTGCGCTGACTCTGGGAGCGGGGCCTTAGCCTGAGGCCTGGTAAGTTGTGGGCATGCCAGCAGTAATTATGGAGGTTTGCCCTCACACCCTGGTGATGTGCCCTGTGTAAGGATGGGAGTGGTCACAGACTCTGACTCCCTGGTTGGTGATGTCAGAGTTGTGTCAGCCCCCAGAGTGTACATAAGGCACAGCACTGTGTCTAAAGGTTAGTTCTGAGTTCTGCTGAGTGGAGGAGGAGTTCTGGTTAGTTCTGAGCAGTTCTGTCAAGTTCAAGTTCAAGTAGTCAAGACAGTTATGTTCTAATAGCTGCAGTAGGAGTCTGTGTCCAGGGACCTGGCGCAGAATAAAGATATCCCGGCTGGGATAGGGAATCCCTGATCAAGGTGACATACCTTTTGAAGGGAAGCACGGGCACCATGATGGGCTAGAGACACCCCATTGTGGAGGGCAGCTAGCCCACCGTATCAATAAAGATGAAGCTGATCACAGAAACCCTCGTGTGTAAGAGTCAAGTGATTGCACAGGGGGCTGCACCACCGAGGAGTTCCTCACCAGGACCATCCCCAAGTGACCGAAGGGACCCTGATGAGGTGGAGGCGCTGCACTGGAACTAGGTAGGACTCAGCACACTACCTCAGCTGCCTGTCTGGACGGGTCATCCCCACACACCATCATGCGGGAGACTCAGGAGTCCTGTTGCCAACAGGTGCACCACCAGACACTACCACACTGTAATGGGGACCGGTTAGACCACAGGGGCCAATGTGAGATTGGGTGGGTCAGGCCGGGCCAGAAATACCGTTACATATATATATATATATATATATATATATATATATATATATATATATATATATATATATATATATATATATATAGATATACTGATATACCCGGCATTGCCCGGGATGTAAATCCGTAATAGGTATTATTATTTATAAATAGTTGAAAAGAAACATGGAAGAAAATGTAATACGATATTGTTGTTTAAAAATGGTTTATTGTAAACACACCACAGTACAATGTATATTTTGGTGATGTAAAAATGTGAGGTGTGTGTACCGCTAGGGTGGGTGTGAGGCATCGGGTGTGTTCAGTACGGGTGGCGGGTGGGTAGTGGAGTACAGGCTGTGGGTGGGAGTCCCGCTAGGGTGTGAGCGGGTGTGAGGCGGCGGGTGTCTGGTGAGTGTGTGCGGCGGCTGGTCAGTGATGTCGGTGCATAGGGGTGTGAGTGTGGCGGGTGGGTGTGAGGCGGGAGGCGCCAGGTGGGTGGTGAGTGGGTGTGGCGGCTAGTCAGTGATGTCGGTGCGTAGGGGTGGGAGGCGGCGGGTGTGTGTCGAGTGTCAGGTGGGTGAAAGGCGGCAGGTGTCTGAGTGAGGGCGGCGGCTGTGGGGCGCAGGGGTGTGAGGTGGCGGGTGGCTGAAAGGCAGAGGCGGCGGGAGTGCTGGCGGCAAGTGGGTGAAAGGCAGAGGCATGAGTGCGGCGGGTGGGTGAAAGGCAGGGGCGGGAGGGGGGTGAAAGGCAGGGGCGGGGGGGAAGGCAGGGGCAGGGGTGAAGGCAGGGGCGGGGGGAAGGCAGGTGCGGGGGGGGGAGGCAGGGGCAGGGGTGAAGGCAGGGGCGGGGGGGAAGGCAGGAGAGGGGGGGGAAGGCAGGGGTGGGGGGGGGGAAGGCAGGGGTGGGGGGGGAAGTCAGGGGTGGGGGAGGAGGCAGGGGAGAGGGGGAGGCAGGAGGCAAGGGGGGGTGTCACTGTGTGTCTGTTCCTGTGTGTGTCAGTGTGTCTGTCACTGTGTGTGTCAGTTTGTCTGTGACTGTGTACAGTAGAGGCAACTCTTATTCGAACAAAAACCAGTGGCTAATTCCCCAAAAGACCCAGGAAACACCCAGGTACATTCTGAATACATCGTGAAACCCAGTGATTTAGAGTGGCGCTTTAACACAGTGCAGGTGGTCTAAAAAAATTATAAATATAAGTGGTGAAACTGAAAAAACTCTCAACCTTCCAGGGAATATACACTGATTCCCTCACAAAACGTATGGATCCAGGGGGAGGGAAGGGAGCAGGATCGTCAGGAACACCCAGAAAGAAACATATAAATACAGATCATGGTGTGGTATGAAAATACATATGAGTCAGAAATCCGGAAATGCTTGGCTCTTATGAATAACCTACTTACAAGATGTAAGATTTAAACCAGCGTTTGTATAGGTAAAGATGAATATACTGGCTCTTCTATTTGGGATCGCAGACTGCAGCAGACTGGTAGTTTAAATGGTATGCCTGCTGGGACCTTCACTTTCACAGTACAGCAATCGCATTCATTCAGAGAAGAGAGGAAAACATAGGGTTTCACCAGGTAACACCAATTTTATCGTAGTAGCATAAAACATATGTACTCACAATATATAATGTGAACACAGTCACATAAAGGTATCTTTTAGGGCAGCGGCGGCTTGGCAGATGGAAAAAACGAAAAGGTCCTCCACTCCACTCAGACTTCCCTCCGCGAGGGTGCCCCCTCGTCCGGTGCCGATGGATGGCGTCTGTCGTCACTTCCTGGCCTGGTGGTGACGACTTCCGGTACGGGCGGGAAGATCGGAGGGTTGGAGGGCTCGCCTAACCGTAGCTGCACCTCTGGGGTAGGAGCAGGTTGACAGACTGCTTCCTTCCTTGAATCGGCTCAACGCGTTTCACTGCATCCGCAGCTTCCTCAGGAGCAATGATTGTGTCCCATAATGGGTGTTACTTAAATAGCATCTTCAATTAGGACACTAATTGAAAAAACACTTGATTACATTACGCACAGATTCTCCCACAAGGGTACACAATACTGTGGTCCAAAAATTACGGCGCATATAAATACACATATTAATTTTATTCACTCTCATATGAGAGGTTCTAAAAGGTAAAATATAAATTAAAACATATTATAAAAACTAAAAATCATCATTAAAACTCGGATAGTTGATAATTATTAGAGAAGGTCCATACATAGAGGGAAAGAGAGAGAACATAGATTAGCAAAGTAAATGCAGTGTATATAAAATCAGATAACAGCATATATATATATAAAATTAATAAAATTTCAATTAAATTAGATTATTTACATATATCAAGATAATTAAAGTGCAAGTGCAATATTTAGAGGAAAGGTGCAATCTCAAAATCCACATTAAGACCGTTAGGTGTCAGTGTATTTAGTTTATGTACCCAGTACATCTCCCTTCTACTTAAGTCTAGATTTCTATCCCTTCCTCTCCAATGTTGTACTACATGCTCAATTGCAGTGAATTTTAATCCTGCTGTATTGGAGTTGTGGAATATAGAAAAGTGCTTAGAGACATTATGGGACTGGATACTTCTTCTGATATTGCTCAGGTGTTCTAAGATGCGTATCTTAATTGCTCTTGTGGTTTTACCCACATATTGTAGCCCACATGGGCATTCGAGGAGGTAAATAATGTGATTTGAAGTACAATTCATATATTGTTTTATTTTGTATTCTTCATTTTTATTGTTACTCATGAATTTCTTTTTTTCTTGGTTTTTGTGTCCGCAGGCTTTGCAAGAACTACAACCATAGAAACCCTCCAATTTTTGGAGCCATCCATCTTTCTTTGTTTCCAATTTTTTTAAAGCACTTGGAGCTATCATTCCCTTCAGGTTTTTTGCTTTTTTGAAGATAACCTTGGGGTGCTGTGGCATATTGTCTTTCAGGATAGGGTCATTTAATAAAACATGCCAGTGTTTATTAATAATTTTCTTGATATTGTTTGACTCTTTATTAAAAGAAGTTAAAAATGCTGTGTCGAAATTTATATTAGGAGTTTTGTCTTTATTTTTAGGTACTATTAAGTCCTGTCTATTTAGACAGTTAGCCTTGTCAAATGCTGCGTCCAGGAGGTCTGTCTTATAGTGTTTCTCAACAAAGCGTTCTTTTAGAATGTTACACTGATCGTTAAATACTACTGTGTCAGTGCAATTACGACGCATCCTTCTGAACTGATTATATGGGACATTGTCCATCCATAAATTCTGGTGACAGCTTGTACGTAAGATGTAATTATTACTGTCCACTTCCTTAAAATAGGACCTAGTTTTTAACGTACCATTCTCTATATAGATAGTGAGATCTAAATAGTTAAGGGTGGTTTTACTTGTAACAGAGGTGAATTGTAGATTGTAATTATTTATGTTTATACTTGACAAAAAGGAGTCCAAATTCTCCTGGGTGCCTCCCCAAATTAAAATGACATCATCGATGTAGCGCCGCCATAGGACAAGGTCCGCCCCCAGGACGCCACCGGGCCATATGTGATGCTCCTCCCAGGGACACAATCATTGCTCCTGAGGAAGCTGCGGATGCAGTGAAACGCGTTGAGCCGATTCAAGGAAGGAAGCAGTCTGTCAACCTGCTCCTACCCCAGAGGTGCAGCTACGGTTAGGCGAGCCCTCCAACCCTCCGATCTTCCCGCCCGTACCGGAAGTCGTCACCACCAGGCCAGGAAGTGACGACAGACGCCATCCATCGGCACCGGACGAGGGGGCACCCTCGCGGAGGGAAGTCTGAGTGGAGTGGAGGACCTTTTCGTTTTTTCCATCTGCCAAGCCGCCGCTGCCCTAAAAGATACCTTTATGTGACTGTGTTCACATTATATATTGTGAGTACATATGTTTTATGCTACTACGATAAAATTGGTGTTACCTGGTGAAACCCTATGTTTTCCTCTCTTCTCTGAATGAATGCGATTGCTGTACTGTGAAAGTGAAGGTCCCAGCAGGCATACCATTTAAACTACCAGTCTGCTGCAGTCTGCGATCCCAAATAGAAGAGCCAGTATATTCATCTTTACCTATACAAACGCTGGTTTAAATCTTACATCTTGTAAGTAGGTTATTCATAAGAGCCAAGCATTTCCGGATTTCTGACTCATATGTATTTTCATACCACACCATGATCTGTATTTATATGTTTCTTTCTGGGTGTTCCTGACGATCCTGCTCCCTTCCCTCCCCCTGGATCCATACATTCTGAATACATGCCTTAAACTTTCCTTAAACTAGCCCCAGCATTTCTGCATTGATTAATGGCAATTCAACTTAACAGCGGGGGTCCCTGGCAGTCCCATTCAAACTGAATTGGACTGCCAGGGATCCCTGCTATGTTAATCCTATGGGTCGTTAGTCAATGCAGAAATGCCTTAAACGTGCCTCAAACTAGCCCAGCACATACCCAGCACATACCCAGCACATAACCAGAATGTAACCCGGCTAGTTTACAGCAAATTTTAGAATAAACGTTGCCTCTACTGTATGTCGGGGGGGTGGGGAGGGGGGGTCAAAAACGCAGCTGAGGGGTCAAAAACCGAGCTGGGGAGGGGTCAAAAACGGAGCTGGGGGAGGGGTCAAAAACGGAGCTGGGGGAGGGGTCAAAAATGGAGCTGGTGGAGGGGTCAAAAACAGAGCTGGTGAGGGGTCAAAAACGAAGCTGGGGGAGGGCGTAAAAAACGGAGCTGGAGGGGGTCAAAAACGGAGCTGGGGGAGGGCTCAAAAACGAAGCTGGGAGGGGGTCAAAAACGGAGCTGGGGGGGTCAAACACTTCCCCCCCCTCCCCCTCCCCCTCCCCAGCAATACCTCACCTCAGGCAGCAGCAGCAGTGTGGCCAGGGGTTGGGGACCCCTGGGTTAGAGTACACCGGCCAATGAGAGCCGTGGGGGGCGGGCAATCCGGAGGGGTGAGACATGTGTGTGTATATACTGTTAGACCACACCGGCCAATGAGAGGTGTGCGGGGGCGGGTGGGCCAAGGGAGCCATCTCATTGGCCTGAGGCGGAGTGAGCCCTATAGGCTTAAGCTTGCTGCATGGTCACAGCTTTGAGCACAGCCAGTGTTAAGATGCATAGCCAGAAAACCCACCCACAGACAGCTGTTTCGACCTTAATGGGTCTCATCAGTGTGGGGTTGGTTAACTGGCTACGCAATGAAGCGAAAGGATGGGGTTTACCATACTGAGTTAAGTTATGGTGAGTTAAAAAAAAGTGACAAAAACCCTTCACAGCAAAGCATTTAGCAAATGTAAATATACTGTATGCTCATTTGCATGTCTTAGGCAGGTCTGCAACCCCGCCTTTCACCACTATCTCCCAGCACACAGCACTTCCACTGCAGCAAGGGATTCTGGGAAATGATATGCAAATGAGCACACAGTGCCACTTTCTGCTTCAAAAACCATTTTATACATAGTTCCCTAGAGGCTTAAGCTTGCTGCATGGTCACAGCTATATATATATATATATATATATATATATATATATATATATATATATATATGCAAATATAGCTGTATGCTCATCTGCATGTCTTAGGCAGGTCTGCAACCCCACCTTTCCCCATTATCACCCAGCATACAGCACTTCCACTGCAGCAAGGGATTCTGGGAAATGACATGCAAATGAGCACACAGTGTCACTTTTTGCCTCAAAAACCATTTTTAACATGGTTCCCTATAGGCTTAAGCTTGCTGCATGGTCACAGCTTTGAGCACAGCCAGGGTTAAGGTGCATACCCAGAAAACCACCCACAATATATATATATATATATATATATATATATATATATATATATATATATATATATATATATATATATATATATATATATATATATATATATATATATATATATATACCATAATACTGAGTTAAGTTATGGTGAGTAAAAAAAGTGACAAAAACCCTCCACAGGAAAGCAAATATGCAAATACAACTGTATGCTCACGTTTTTTTCCTATTTGGATTTAATTGTTGGAGGATTTATGTCAAGTTTTACGCACAGGGGATCCATGCCTTGTTTTAATTATTCTCTGCTTTCTTTTATATTTTTTGCTCTGTGACAGTTATTCAATAAAGATTTTGTGTATTTGTACTTTGAAGTGGTATACTAGAGTGCTTTTGTTTGGGGCTTTTTCTCTCTTTCTCTTACTATATATCTATCTATATCTATATCTATATATATAAACAGAGATATATCCAGCAATGTCGTGAATCTCATCATGTGCATGAAATGCCCAGGAGGCTGCTACTACATAGGTGAGACGGGGCAGGGGCTAAACAAGAGAATGAACCTGCATCGCCACAGCATCACACGCGGAACAAGAGACAGTCCTGTCGGCGAACATTTCTCTGACTCTGGCCATAAGGTGAACGATCTGAGGGTTGCCATACTCAAAGGTAATCTTAAAACACCGAAAGAGAGACGGTTGCATGAATACAAATGTATGCAACATTTCGGGACACTTAACGGTGGCCTAAACAGAGATCGAAATTTTATGAGTCATTACTGACACAAGTGAACTCTCTTCCCATGAGCGCTAAAGACCATGTCTGTACATACTGTGCTATATGTATGCACACACAGCTGTCTCTTACACATACCAATACTCCTTGTTTTTCCATCCCTATTCACCAATAGGGACCACATAGTATCAACACACTTTTAGTTATGCTACTATCTCCCACATTTCCACACCTACCCACACCATTTTTATTAACTCCCACTCCACACACACCTTTTGTAAAGCCCTGTTTACACTGTGGGCTCTCCATTCATTTATATTCACACAGATACACAAACACACTCTTACATCACTTTCTTTCAGGAACCATTTAACACCTCTAGCCATAAATCTCATCCACAACCGGGGAAGGACAAGCACAGATAATATTCCAAGAGACACTGTTTTTAAGTATTCCCTTTGCTTGCTTCATTCATTGTAACATCGCCGGAAGAAGAGATCAGTGTATCTCGAAAGCTCGCACAAATAAAAGCATTTCGTTAGCCATAGAACGGTATCATCTATTTATTATTTAATTTTATATATATATATATATATATATATATATATATATATACAGTGCTTGACAAATCACCCAAAAATCTACTCGCCGAACCAAAAAATCTACTCGCCACGTAGTCCCGCCCCAACCCCGCCTCTAGTCCCGCCCCCAACCCCGCCTCCAATCCCGCCCCCAGCCCCGCATTTAAAAAAAACCATAAATGAAATAAATGTAATCAATTCCTAGTAAGAACATTCGTTTTTGACATAAGTTTATTTATTGTATTACATTATACTACAATTAGTCCGTGTGTGTGTATATGTGTGTGTGTGTGTGTGTATAAATGTCGAATCTAGAAAAAAAAGCCAGATGTGAATGACTAGTTTCCTGCACCCCTTAACTAGTGCCTGGATGCCCCTGCTTCACAATATTTAAAGCAGCAATCCCACCTGGGATCTTACCTGATCCGCAGACCCTCAATGTCCAGGTACCTCATTTCCGCAATGTTATACATTGGAGGGGAGGTGTTCCCTACCTGTCTTCTGGGTTAGGGGGGGTTCCGATGTCTTCCGTGTGAAGCTTGAATCAGATTTGGAAGAAAGCAGTATAGGTTATTTCGGTGTAGTATAGGGCAGTTAAGATATACAGGGTAAATAAAATATCCAGATCCAGATTGTGAGACAGAGAGAGGGTGAGACAGAGAGAGGGTGAGACAGAGAGAGGGTGAGATAGACGGAGAGAGAGGGTGAGACAGACGGAGAGAGAGGGTGAGACAGACGGAGAGAGAGGGTGAGAGAGACGGAGAGAGAGGGTGAGACAGACGGAGAGAGAGGGTGAGAGAGACGGAGAGAGAGGGTGAGAGAGACGGAGAGAGAGGGTGAGAGAGACGGAGAGAGGGTGAGAGAGACGGAGAGAGGAGAGAGGGTGAGAGAGAGACGGAGAGAGGGTGAGAGAGAGACGGAGAGAGGGTGAGAGAGAGACGGAGAGAGGGTGAGAGAGACGGAGAGAGGGTGAGAGAGACGGAGAGAGGAGAGAGGGTGAGAGAGAGAAGGAGAGAGGGTGAGAGAGAGATGGAGAGAGGGTGAGAGAGAGACGGAGAGAGGGTGAGAGAGAGACGGAGAGAGGGTGAGAGAGACGGAGAGAGGGTGAGAGAGAGACGGAGAGAGGGTGAGAGAGAGACGGAGAGAGGGTGAGAGAGAGTGAGGGAGAAACCGAGAGAGGGAGAAACCGAGAGAGAGGGTGAGAGATGGAGAGAGGGTGAGAGACGGAGAGAGGGTGACTGTGGGGGGATGGGGTGACTGGGTGTGGGGATGGGGTGACTGGGTGTGGGGATGGGGTGACTGGGTGTGGGGATGGGGTGACGGTGTGGGGATGGGGTGACGGTGTGGGGATGGGGTGACGGTGTGGGGATGGGGTGACTGGGTGTGGGGATTGTGTGATTGGATGGGGTGACTGGGTGGGGTGATGTGGGGTGGTGGGGTGACGGGGTGTCTGACTGGGTGGGAATTACTGACTGTGACTGGGTGGGGATTACTGACTGTCTGACTGGGTGGGGATTACTGACTGTCTGACTGGGTGGGGTGACTGGGCAGGGGGCAGGGGGGTGTGATGTTTGACTTTTGACTGACTGGGTGGGGGGGAGTGACTGGGTGGGGGGGGGGAGTGACTGACTGGGGGGGGGAGTGACTGACTGGGTGGGGGGGGGACTGACTGACTGGGTGGGGGGGTATGACTGACTGACTGGGTGGGGGGGGGACTGACTGACTGGGTGGGGGGGTATGACTGACTGACTGGGTGGGGGGGGTATGACTTACTGACTGGGTGGGGGTATGACTTACTGACTGAGTGGGGTGGGGGATGACTGACTGGGTGGGGTGGGGGGATGACTGACTGGGTGGGGTGGGGGGATGACTGACTGGGTGGGGTGATGACTGACTGACTGGGTGGGGTGGGGGGATGACTGACTGACTGGGTGGGGTGGGGGGATGACTGACTGATTGGGGGGATGACTACCTCTGGTGTCCTACACGTGTACACACACACACACACACACACACACACACACACACACACACATACACACACACTCACACTCTCTCTCGTTGGGGGGGGGGGGGGTCAGGGGGGAGTGGAGACAGCCACGGGGACCGAAGGGAACACCCCTGCCCCACGCGTGCAGCCACAGGAGCGGAACCGGAGGGGGGGAAAAACCCTGCTGTCATAGCCTGCCCCGCGCGAGCAGCCACGGGGACAGGAGCAGAGACCAGAGGGGAAGCGGGTTCAGGGGGGGGGGGGGGAGGGACGACATTCCCCTCTATCATCTCCTGCCCTGGGCGTGCAGCAACGGGGACAGGAGCGGGACCGGAGCACACGCGGGACAGGGTGGAAATCCCCCGCTGTCATCTCCTGCCCCGCGCGAGCAGCCACAGCCACAGGGACAGGAGCGGAGATTGAGGGGATGAGGGGGGAAGCGCGAGCAGGAGACAGGGAACGAGTGCGCGAGGAGCAGCCATTACTTACCCCTGCAGAGAAGGGCTCCATTCCACGTCACGGCCAATTGGCCAATCAGCCAGGAGGATATTTTTTTGTTATTTATTGATTTTTACATTTGTGGGAGGGGGGGGGGAGCGGAAAGGGAGGGGGAAGCGGAGACAGCCACGGGGACCGAGGGGAACACCCCTGCTGGCATCGGGAGCAGCCACGGGCACTGGGGGAAAGCGGGGATCGTAGGGCAACCAGGACGGGAGGGGGGGGAGACATCGCCCGCTGTCATCTCCTGACCCACGCATGCAGCCACAGGGACAGGAGCGGAACCGGAGGGCAAGCGGGACAGGGGAGGTGGGGGAGATATCGCCCGCTGTCATCTCCTGCCCCACGCGTGCAGCCACAGGGACAGGAGCGGAACCGGAGGGCAAGCGGGACAGGGGAGGTGGGGGAGATATCGCCCGCTGTCATCTCCTGCCCCACGCGTGCAGCCACAAGGACAGGAGCGGAACCAGAGGGCAAGCGGGACAGGGGAGGGGGGAGAAATCCCCTGCTGTCATCTCCTGCCCCGCGCGTGCAGCCACAGGGACAGGAGCGGAACCGTGGGACAGGGGGGGAAATCCCCTGCTGTCATCTCCTGCCCGACAGGAGCGGAGACTGGAGGGGATGAGGGGGGAAGAGCGGGCAGGAGACAGGGAGCAGCCATTACTTACCCCTGCAGAGAAGGGCTCCATTCCACGTCACGACCAATTGGCCAATCAGCCAGGAGGATATTTGTATTTATTTATTTAAAAAAAAAAAAAATTTGCGCAGAGCAGGGGGAAAAAGTAGCTGGCCACCGGCCAATTTCCGTTCGCGCCTGGCGAGTGGGCGACCGGGTTTGTCGAGCACTGTATATATATATATATATATATATATATATATATATATATATATATATATATATAAGACAGAAATACAATAAGCGCAACCACACTAAAATTAATAAATAAAATAATTACCACATGTACTGGAGGGTATAAACCCTTACAATCTAACTTTCCCTGACTCGGTCTGCAGCCAAAAGGTCTACCGCTCCACGAGCTGGTAACGAAAGATTTCCAAAGAGAATGACCTAGGCGCAAGTGGAGACAAGAAAAACAAACATAGGGTAGTACGTTCTAACAATTAAACCACCAGAAGGTATGATATGCACTCACAGCGTATAGGATAAAATCAAGCCTTGTATCCACTCTGGGATCTGGAACAAATTACGACGAATCTGGAACAGCTGGTCATCCACAGCAAATGCAATCAAGCAAAACATTTGATTGCAGATCTTCGCATCAGACTGTTTTGGGAAATAAGCACCTTGCTCTGCATCAAAGATTATATGTTCTGTGCCTTTGTGTCTCTAGAGCAGGCGTGGCTATCTCCAGTCCTCAAGGGCCACCAACAGGTCAGGTTTTCAGGATATCCCTGTTTGCGCCTTCGTCTTTACTGCTATTTCCCACAGATCCTACTACAGCAAACACTTGCGCCTAGGTCATTCTCTTTGGATATATATATATATACACACACAACACGATGAACTAATATACAAATAAATGTAGAAGGGTTATCAAAAACATGCTCTACTACAAATACCACTTCTCCATACAGACACACTACAATAAAATCAATTTCCTTTAATAATCCAATCTGATCTTCCAATCAAAATCCTCAAATGTCAATCACAAGCCACAAATGCCACTGAAAACATTGCATTTACATTGTATACATGATGCATACAATCTACAGTATGTACCATATACATTCTGCAAATGAATGTTAACAATAACATATTCCAAACAAAATACCAATACATCCAAACAAGTATACTATTTAAACCAATCCAGTAACCATAAATCAATTAGCATTCATTAATTAAATCCCTAAATAATTTACATTCCATCCCTAACAATTAAACAATTAACTAATTCAATCGTTGAACAGAACAAGTTATCCTCTGATAAAATATAAGTACCAAAAAGAATACAATATACAAAAGCAAGCCTCACCCTGACCTAAAGTACACCTATGTAATTTTAAAATACATGATACACACATTTATGCATAGCAGCATAGCCAAAATAATTTAAAACACAGCAAATCAAGCTTTTAAAACAACATCATTTATTACCCTGTATGTATATATCGATCTAGACATACATACATACATACAATGAAATGTCCGGGAAGCGCAATATATGTAAAAAAGAATAAAATACAATGGTGATAGTGCAATATTGTTAAGGTGAAATGGATAAACTCAAATACAGATGACACTGCTCTCAATATATACTCACAAACGTGTGAGGTTATTCAGGCACATAAAGGTATCTTTTAAGGTATTGTTGTTAGTCCTTCAGTCATCAGGAGATACAGCAGTCAATGCAGCCCCATACAGATGTACTCCCAGGGACCTTAATCAAAGATACGACTGGACATAGTGCAGACTGTATGTATAATTTATGAAGGTAAGTCAAACAAGTTTACACTCACATGGTTTCAAATAAGGATAAGCATTTAGATCTCAATGGATCTCTCCGGCCGGGTGAATGGTGTTTCAGCTCCCCCTCTCTCGTGGCGTGCGTTCCACCGGTGCGTTCCAAACACCGGAAGTGATGTCATCTGCCGCGTCCACTTCCTGGGGTTCCGGCCGTCTCAGGGATAGAGCGTCACTCTACGCGTTTCACCACATAGGTTTCATCAGGAGTGACATTCTATTGCTCAATGGTGATATATATACCCTAGATTGTGTTCTCATTGGCTGGTAATTCACCTGATTCTATTAAGGTTAATTATATATGCTTGAGACTATAATAGGACCTGAACCGGACTCTCTTTCTATTGCATATACTATAGAGTCATCTACTAACAGTATTCTATTGTGAATGACACGTTTTTATAACAATTCATCATAAAATACACATCTTTTATACAATCAATTAAAATACATATATTTATTTCGTCCTCAGACCGCAATCAATGTTAAAAGATGTTTAAAAATGTTTAAAAAGTATTTGTTTATAAAATCAATTAAAAATCAATATCAAAATACAAAAATATTTAAAAATATTAAAAACAGGTATTAGAAGGGGGATGTCCCTATTCTATAGGGAAGGATATAAAGTGCATAACATTAGTTGAGTTTGGCAGAAGGCAATTTCTAAAAATGAAATCAAAAACAAAGTGTTAATTCATTAACAGTCACAGAAAAGGTTTTAAATCAAACTCTAGATTCAAACCGGACGGAGACATGGTTTTTAATTCGAACATCCAGAATGATTCTCTTTTGATTAATGCTGTGTGTCTATTTCCCCCTCTCCAATGTGGCATAACTTGCTCTATAGCTTTAAATTTTAACCCTTTCGGGTCCGCGTTATGTACCATCAGAAAGTGGTTTGGAACACTATGGGTGGTCATTTTCCTTTTTATGTTACCTATGTGTTCCAAAATGCGTGTTTTCAAGGGTCTTATAGTTTTCCCTATGTATTGTAAGCCACACTCGCATTCAATCATATAAATAACAAAATTGGATCTACAGTTTAAATGATGTTTTATATTGTATACCTTCTTAGTAATATTTGATTGAAAGGTATTTGTATTTTTACAACTGTAGTGGCAGGCCGTGCAAAATTTGCAATCAAAGAACCCTTTTGGTGGTTCTAGCCACGTGGGGTTTTTTGTAATTGGAGACCCCCTCAAAGCGCTGGGTGCTACCAGTTTTTTTATGTTTGGTGCTTTCTTGTACACCATTTGGACTCTGTCAGGGAGGGAGGTACCTATGATGGGATCATTCTTTAGAATAGACCAATGTTTATTCAGTATGTTATTTATTTTATATGCATCTCTATTGTATTGGGTAATAAAGGGTACTTTTAAATTGTCATCCCTATTAGCTTTTATCTTAGGGGTTAACATAGATTCTCTTGATACTTGTCCTGTTTTGTCTAGTGCATTAATTATGACACTGGGTTTGTAATTGCGTTCTGAAAACTTTCTGGACAAAATAACAGATTGTTCTTCATACACCTCATTATCTGTGCAATTTCTTTTAAGTCTGCAGTATTGGCCATATGGAATATTGTTTATCCATTTATTTAGATGGCAACTGGACTTCAAGATGTAATTATTAGCATCTACTTCTTTAAAGAAATTTTTTGTTTTAATCACATTGTTTTCTATATATATAGTTAAGTCCAGAAAGTTTATAGTGGTCTTACTGAAGGTGGAGGTAAATTTAAGATTTAAATCGTTGTTATTCAGATACATAAAAAAAGTGTCCAAATCCTCCAATGTACCCTTCCACACAAAGACAATATCATCAATGAACCTCCGCCATGTGACCAAATTTGCACCCAGACCCACCCAAGACCATATATATAGATCTTCCCACATGGCCATGAGTAAGTTTGCATAGCTGGGTGCAAATTTGGTCCCCATGGCGGTTCCACATAATTGTAGAAAGAACTCGTCATCAAACCAGAAGAAATTCTTTGTTAAAACAAACTCAATACATCTGATGAGGAATTCTATTTGTACCCCTGGGAGTTTTCCCTCTTTCTCTAGGAACATTTGTACCGCCCTGCAGCCATCCTCGTGCTGTATGGATGTATACAGGGCTGTTACGTCAGTGGTCACCAATATGTAATTCTCCTGCCACTCTATGTTCCTGAGGGCCCTAATTGCATCACTGGTATCTTTTAGATAGGATTTTTGTTTTTTCACACTATCCTGTAAATAACTGTCAATAAATTCTGACAGGTTTGCCGTTAATGATCCGATCCCAGATATTATTGGTCTCCCTGGGGGGTGTGTAATATTTTTATGGATTTTTGGTAGGAAGTAGAAGACCGGGAATATTGGATCCTGCACATATAGGAACTGATATTCATGTTCCTCCAAAATTCCCAGTCTCCTACCATCCTCCAGTAGGGCTTGAAGTTCCTTTTTATACGCTGTTGTAGGGTTAGACTTCAATTTCTGATAGGTTATTCTATCTCCCAAAATTTTCTTTGATTCTTGCATATAATATTCATGATCCATAATTACAACACCCCCCCCCTTGTCTGCTGGCTTAATCACAATTGTTTTATCTGTTGTTAATCCTTCTAGCGCTGTTTTTTCTTCTCTAGTTAAATTATTGTGCTGCCTATTTTTATTATTACATAGAGATTCTAGATCTTTTGTTACAAGTTGAAAAAATACCTCAAGATGGTTCCCCTTAGCAAATTTGGGAAAAAATTGTGATTGAGGTTTAAATTTCGAGTGAATAAAGTCTCGAAATTTAAACCTCAATCACAATTTTTTCCCAAATTTGCTAAGGGGAACCATCTTGAGGTATTTTTTGCAGCACAATAATTTAACTAGAGAAGAAAAAACAGCGCTAGAAGGATTAACAACAGATAAAACAATTGTGATTAAGCCAGCAGACAAGGGGGGGGGGGGGGTGTTGTAATTATGGATCATGAATATTATATGCAAGAATCAAAGAAAATTTTGGGAGATAGAATAACCTATCAGAAATTGAAGTCTAACCCTACAACAGCGTATAAAAAGGAACTTCAAGCCCTACTGGAGGATGTTAGGAGACTGGGAATTTTGGAGGAACATGAATATCAGTTCCTATATGTGCAGGATCCAATATTCCCGGTCTTCTACTTCCTACCAAAAATCCATAAAAATATTACACACCCCCCAGGGAGACCAATAATATCTGGGATCGGATCATTAACGGCAAACCTGTCAGAATTTATTGACAGTTATTTACAGGATAGTGCGAAAAAACAAAAATCCTATCTAAAAGATACCAGTGATGCAATTAGGGCCCTCAGGAACATAGAGTGGCAGGAGAATTACATATTGGTGACCACTGACGTAACAGCCCTGTATACATCCATAAAGCACGAGGATGGCTGCAGGGCGGTACAAATGTTCCTAGAGAAAGAGGGAAAACTCCCAGGGGTACAAATAGAATTCCTCATCAGATGTATTGAGTTTGTTTTAACAAAGAATTTCTTCTGGTTTGATGACGAGTTCTTTCTACAATTATGTGGAACCGCCATGGGGACCAAATTTGCACCCAGCTATGCAAACTTACTCATGGCCATGTGGGAAGATCTATATATATGGTCTTGGGTGGGTCTGGGTGCAAATTTGGTCACATGGCGGAGGTTCATTGATGATATTGTCTTTGTGTGGAAGGGTACATTGGAGGATTTGGACACTTTTTTTATGTATCTGAATAACAACGATTTAAATCTTAAATTTACCTCCACCTTCAGTAAGACCACTATAAACTTTCTGGACTTAACTATATATATAGAAAACAATGTGATTAAAACAAAAAATTTCTTTAAAGAAGTAGATGCTAATAATTACATCTTGAAGTCCAGTTGCCATCTAAATAAATGGATAAACAATATTCCATATGGCCAATACTGCAGACTTAAAAGAAATTGCACAGATAATGAGGTGTATGAAGAACAATCTGTTATTTTGTCCAGAAAGTTTTCAGAACGCAATTACAAACCCAGTGTCATAATTAATGCACTAGACAAAACAAGACAAGTATCAAGAGAATCTATGTTAACCCCTAAGATAAAAGCTAATAGGGATGACAATTTAAAAGTACCCTTTATTACCCAATACAATAGAGATGCATATAAAATAAATAACATACTGAATAAACATTGGTCTATTCTAAAGAATGATCCCATCATAGGTACCTCCCTCCCTGACAGAGTCCAAATGGTGTACAAGAAAGCACCAAACATAAAAAAACTGGTAGCACCCAGCGCTTTGAGGGGGTCTCCAATTACAAAAAACCCCACGTGGCTAGAACCACCAAAAGGGTTCTTTGATTGCAAATTTTGCACGGCCTGCCACTACAGTTGTAAAAATACAAATACCTTTCAATCAAATATTACTAAGAAGGTATACAATATAAAACATCATTTAAACTGTAGATCCAATTTTGTTATTTATATGATTGAATGTGAGTGTGGCTTACAATACATAGGGAAAACTATAAGACCCTTGAAAACACGCATTTTGGAACACATAGGTAACATAAAAAGGAAAATGACCACCCATAGTGTTCCAAACCACTTTCTGATGGTACATAACGCGGACCCGAAAGGGTTAAAATTTAAAGCTATAGAGCAAGTTATGCCACATTGGAGAGGGGGAAATAGACACACAGCATTAATCAAAAGAGAATCATTCTGGATGTTCGAATTAAAAACCATGTCTCCGTCCGGTTTGAATCTAGAGTTTGATTTAAAACCTTTTCTGTGACTGTTAATGAATTAACACTTTGTTTTTGATTTCATTTTTAGAAATTGCCTTCTGCCAAACTCAACTAATGTTATGCACTTTATATCCTTCCTTATAGAATAGGGACATCCCCCTTCTAATACCTGTTTTTAATATTTTTAAATATTTTTGTATTTTGATATTGATTTTTAATTGATTTTATAAACAAATACTTTTTAAACATTTTTAAACATCTTTTAACATTGATTGCGGTCTGAGGACGAAATAAATATATGTATTTTAATTGATTGTATAAAAGGTGTGTATTTTATGATGAATTGTTATAAAAACGTGTCATTCACAATAGAATACTGTTAGTAGATGACTCTATAGTATATGCAATAGAAAGAGAGTCCGGTTCAGGTCCTATTATAGTCTCAAGCATATATAATTAACCTTAATAGAATCAGGTGAATTACCAGCCAATGAGAACACAATCTAGGGTATATATATCACCATTGAGCAATAGAATGTCACTCCTGATGAAACCTATGTGGTGAAACACGTAGAGTGACGCTCTATCCCTGAGACGGCCGGAACCCCAGGAAGTGGACGCGGCAGATGACATCACTTCCGGTGTTTGGAACGCACCGGTGGAACGCACGCCACGAGAGAGGGGGAGCTGAAACACCATTCACCCGGCCGGAGAGATCCATTGAGATCTAAATGCTTATCCTTATTTGAAACCATGTGAGTGTAAACTTGTTTGACTTACCTTCATAAATTATACATACAGTCTGCACTATGTCCAGTCGTATCTTTGATTAAGGTCCCTGGGAGTACATCTGTATGGGGCTGCATTGACTGCTGTATCTCCTGATGACTGAAGGACTAACAACAATACCTTAAAAGATACCTTTATGTGCCTGAATAACCTCACACGTTTGTGAGTATATATTGAGAGCAGTGTCATCTGTATTTGAGTTTATCCATTTCACCTTAACAATATTGCACTATCACCATTGTATTTTATTCTTTTTTTACATATATTGCGCTTCCCGGACATTTCATCGTTACTATTCCACAAGAGGATTGACTGAGCAAACCTCAACTGGGTCACAGCTGCACCATATATTTGTATAAGTATCACTGTACTATTTATAGTATTATTATTGGTTATATCTGATTACTTAGAGCGCCACATTTTGATAAGTTTCCTTTGTATACATACATACATACAGCGGCAAGAAATGATATACCAAAAATAAATAAATACACATGTAAAAAAAGCTTAAAAAAAAAAGAACAAGTTAAATAAAATACATTTCTTTAGTTCACTTACCATTACCTTACCATTACTTGACCCACTCACCGACTCCCGTTGAACAGCTTACTCTCAAACCAATCCACCACGCACAGGAACCCATAAAATAAAAAACCATAAAATAATAAACATTGAAATAAAAATCCAAAACAATCCACGGGTCTTCTATTTGTAATCCATCTTCATCTGTATTCTTCTTTCTTCTATCTGCGGCTCTCTTCTGGGGTCTTCATGTCTTCTTCAGCCACGCCCTGGCCTTCTTCTTCTGTAGGAGGTCCTTCCTCCTCTGCGTCTGCCTTCAAAATGAGATGACATAGGCGTTTAAAGGCCTATGACGTCACATTTTCGTCATGGTTCCCACGGCCCTGATTGGGCCGTGAAAACCATGTGTTTTGGCCTAGAAAAAAAAAATGATGACGTCACTTAAAGGCAATGAAAGCACAGCCAATCAGAATGGCTTTGCTTCAATTGCCTTTAAGAGAACATCATGAAAAGAAACATGACCGGCCTCACATGGTACGGTAGCCAATCAGAGCGTGGGAACTCCATCCCAACTCTGATTGGCTCTAGTATACCATGTGACAGAGGCTTGGGGGAGAACGGATGTGACGTCATTGAAAGCCTGTCACATGGTACTAGAGCCAATCAGAGTAGGGATAGACTTCCCCTGTCTGGTTAATAGTTATTTTGCACATTATTGTACTCTAGGTGTTGAGGGGGGGGATGTATGTATTGAATGTATAGGCCAGGTTTATTTTTTCTACATTCAGGTTCTGCGTGAGACCTCTGGAGACCACCTGCGGGATCATCAGGTATCTCATGGGTATTAGGCTGGTGGTTCCACGGGTGACACCTGTGGGGATGAACCGGTGGTCCCACATCCGTGGGGGCACCGCGGACCCGTAGTGTGCGGGGAAGAACCGGTGGTCCCACATCTGTGGGGGCACCGTGGACCCGTAGTCTGGGCGGAAGAACCGGTGATCCCACATCCGTGGGGGCACCACGGACCCGTAGTGTGCAGGGAAGAACCGGTTGTCCCACATCTGTGGGGGCACCGCGGACACGTAGTGAGCACTCGTGAGTTCCCCAGACCCCCGTGGGAACCACCCGAGGCCCCACAGACACCTGTGGGTCTGACCCGGGGCTCCCAGACATCCTTGGGCCTACCGTGGGGACCCAATTGTGGCCCACGGTGACCCAAGGAGACCACCTGGGGGCCATGGCGCTTGGCGGGCCCCACCAGCAGGCCTCCAGAACCTGTTTGAAACGAGCTGCTGGTACCCTGTATGTCTGTGAGGTGCCCCGCCAGCCCACCGGGGACTCGCGTGGGGCTGTGTTATGAACCCTGTTTGTAAAAGGATAAATCTTGTATTTATGGGGGGGCACAGGGGGTGGGTAATGTATTTAATAAATATAATGATGTTTATTGTGTGTCACTGTATTGTTTTTATTGTGGGTACTGGGGGTGGGGGGGTGGGTGTTCCCCAACGGTATGTGGGTAGGCCTCCCTTGTGGGTAGTGGGTGTGGGTGGTTAGGCCTCACGGGGTGGGGGGTTAGTGTGGGAGGTTATGTAGGCGTCCCGAGTGGTGGGTGAGGGTGGGTTAACCCCTTAATGACTGTAGCAGTTAATAACCGCTATGGTGATTAAGGGGTTAGGGGACATTACATTGGATGTTTTCATTTTTGTGTCTGTTTTGCAGCAGCGGAGGGGGCATGGGCAGGATGAAGAGGAGGATGGCCTTCATCGTGCCAGCCAGGCATGGGTGAGTGCTATATGTATTTTATGTATTTATTACTGTTTATGTATTTAAAATGGGCACATTCACTATTATCCCTTTGTGGATAATAGTAATTGTGGCCATTACTATACTGTATGTGTTAAGGGGGGGGGGTTATTTCTTTATAAGTATGTATGTGTTTTGACATTAATTTGGGGAGGCACATAATTGGTACTGCAGGCCTGCGGGTAACACCCGAGGGCCCCCGCCGGCCTATAGTATCATTGATGTGCATATATGTGTATGATAGGGGTTGTTGGGGTTATATATATATATATATATATATATTTATTTATATAGAGATATTTATTTATTTATTTAGATTTATTTATTTATTTAGTGTGGGGCTGGTGTGTGTGATAATTTTTTATTGTGGGTAGTGGGGGTGGGTGAAGGGGGTATTAGCCCCAACAGTGGTTGTTTAGGGCTTGCGGGTGGGTAGCGGGAGGGCTTAACCCCTTCATGACCGTAGCGGTATTAACTGCTACGGTCGTGAAGGGGTTAAGTGCACCCGCAACCCCCCCCCGCAAGCCCAAAACAAACAACAAGGGCCAAATACCCCCTTCACCCACCCCCGCTACCCACAATAAAGCTGGCACGGTGGGTTAACCCCTTCATTGCCTTAGCGGTTAGCCGCTAAGGTAATGAAGTGGCCTTTAGTTGGCGGGCTGAATTGCCGAAAAACTCTCCATTCTGGAGTGCCGATCAGCACCGAAGAGCTGATCGGGGCTACCTGAATTCAGCCGGATTCAAAAAGTGCCGATAAGTGGCTTATCGGCAGCCGGATGCCGATAATTTTTTTTCCGGAAGAAAAGTTGCCGATAATTCCCACTTATCGGCGCTTAATGAATCGGGAGGGGGAAAATGCCGAAAAAAGCCTTATCGGCGCTTACTGCATGAGGCCCCTAGTCCTTTATAAATAAGGATTCTGGGTTGTGGAGTAATGCACCTGTTATTTTGTGTTTTACCCACCGCATTAGTGTGTGTGTGTGTGTGTGTGTGTGTGTGTGTGTGTGTGTGTGTGTGTGTGTACTGGAATTTCCTTCCTCTCAATACCACACTGTCTCTCTCTGGCTCTCTCCACCTTTAAAGCCTATCTTCATACAGGCCCCCTTAATGAAGTATTTGGGTAGCTCCCTTGGCTAGTACTATACATCTCATATACATTTACAATCCCTCCTTGCAGTTGTACTTACCATAACACACTCCTACTGTGTCTGCAGGTTCTTCCTACTTGCCAGTTAGATTGTAAGCTCTTCGGAGCAGGGACTCCTTTCCCAATGTCATATTATATTCTTATGTATCCAATTATGCTATTTGTATTGGTGCTGTAAAGCGCTACTGTATGTACATGGGGGCGCTATACAAATAAAGACATGCATACGTACGTTATAAGGCTAGGGAGATAGAAGAGGGCTTTGGCTGTCCTAGCTGCACATGGCCACGAGAAAAAAGGGGGCAGCCAAAGGAAATCACACCTTTCCCAGGTCTCAGATCACCAAGTTTACACACTAACTGAAGCAGTATTTAAAAATACTTAAAGGTGTCATATTTGGGTAAAAAAGCATCAATCATCTAGATGTAACCCATTGAACATGTCACTGGCATTAGTTCGCTTTAAAGTTCTTCAGGACCAAACCTTTGTGATATATGTAATATAATTGTATGTATATCTTTGTTTATATAGCGCTACAAGTGTACTCGGCACAAAGAATACAGTACAGGGAATTATAATAATACAATAAGTGCAGCAAAATCAGACAATAGGAAAGTAAATCCCTGCCTGAAGAGCTTACAATCTAAATGCGATGTTGGCAGACTTGCAGAGATAGCAGATGAGGAAATAAGTGCTGTAGATGGCAGTGCTTGGATTCAATGGTTGGTAGGAGTGACTGTGGGTGTGGGACAGTAGCCATGAGTGCAGGCTCTTGGGGTGCTTGATTTGTGAGGCGAGTTTTAAAGGTTAGTCAGTATTAACACAATTAGCAGGGGAAGAGGTGGCAGAGAGGCGTGGGCGAGAGCAGGTGTGTATATGGCTGGAAAAGCCTTATCATCCAACGTCCGCCTATGGTGGGATATAACAACACTGGACAATTATTTAGTTGTTAAAAGGATACCTAGGGGGCTCCGTATGAAAAAAAACCCCCTCTTTCGGCTTCCCTAACAAAGAGTTCGAGACAGAATGGATAAAGATCCTAGATGAATGCTCAGAAAAGCTGATTGAATTGATTATAAAAACCAAAATCAAAGAACGAAATGAGGTGAAAAAAACAATAAAAGAGCTACAATTAAATTTGAAGTCATACAAAAATATGGAGAACTTTAATGATATGGACAAAAATCTATCCAAAACTATCAATAATATTGAAGAGAAATTTATGATTAAAAAACAATCAAAATTTGATAGAGATAGAATTGACTATCAAAAAAACCAGATATATGCATGGCAAAAACCACCTCCCCCAAGGATTACATACCAACAAGAGCAAGCACAAAAAAGAGACCCCTATAAGAAAAATCCATATCCAAGAAAATCTACCCCAAATAAATCTATCTTAAAAAGGAGAACATCAGGAGCATCAAGTATATCAGATGCCTCAGACCTAGAGAGTCGACCCTCAGTGGTATCATTTACAACAGATGAAGACACAGATCGCCTTACTGATTTTACAGACCCTGAAGAGCGTCACAAAAAAGATACATCATACCATCAAAATCCATCACGCCACCAAGAGAATCCATCAACCTCATTTGATCTGGGCAATCAAAGGGAGTCAAAAACTCCCAAAGAGGACGCGGCGCTCGCCCAAAAGAAGGGCAAATAAAGAGAAGAAAAATGGAACATTGATGCAAGAGAATAATGTAGTCAACATTTCGGGGGTAGATCTAAGAGAAGGAGAGATAAAGGTTCTCAACAAGGGACTGAACTTTGGAATTCAGGACAATTTTGATCTGTTTAATACTGTTATAGATTTGCAAAAATACATTAGAAAATTGTCTCTAAAAAAATTCTTCAACTCTAGGCAGCCTGCTGTCAGTGGCGTCTCTACACCAGATGGCCCAGAGGACTCTATTCTGGGCCCTCTGGTGGGGGGGGGGGGGGGATCACGGACGACAGGCTGTCCTTCAAAGAGTATACAGCTATACAAGACATGAATGACTTGTTTGATGAACAAAATTTGTCAGATGTTCAGAATGTTAGTGCCTCAGAACAGTTCCTCTTTTTGACCACTTCTAAACATACATCATTTAGGAAAAAATCCGTTTTCTGTCCTATGTTTTCCAAAGGCCCACACCTAGAGACATATGAAAAATTAGTGGAAAAAGATCTGCAATTACTAGCAAAGGGGTTTAATTTCACCACCACAATACCCAACAATTTATCCAAAGAAGAAGGCCAATCCCTGGCTGCTCTAAAAACTAGAAAAGACATAGTGATAAAAAATGCAGACAAAGGTGGGGCCATAGTGGTAATGAGCTCTGAGATGTACTGTTCTGAGGCAATGAGACAACTAAATGATACTGATGCATATTCTAAACTTACTAAGGACCCTACACAAATGTATCTAAAAGAAATCGAGAAGCTTATAGATCTGGGCAGAGAGTTGCATGTTCTATCTAAACAGGAATCAGAATTTTTATTTAACCCTTCTCCCATCATACCTATTTTTCACCATCTCCCAAAGATCCACAAGTCGCTTGTGTGTCCGCCAGGCAGACCTATAATATCTAGTATTGGATCTTTGGGAGATGGTCTATCTAGGTATGTGGATTTTTTCTTGCAGCCGTTGGTTCAACAATTACCGTCATTTTTGAAAGACTCCTTTGATTTACTCCTAGACATAAAAAACTTCACATGGTGTCACACATACACTTGGGTCACATTAGATGTGACGTCCTTGTACACAGTCATAGAACACACCAAAGGTATTAAAGCAGTCACTTATTTTTTGAACAATTCTAATCTTCACTTGGCACAAATCACCTTTTTATTGGATAGTGTATTATTTTTATTACAGCACAATTATTTCACTTTTAACAATCAATTCTACTTACAAACACAGGGCACGGCGATGGGGACTTCATTTGCACCTTCATACGCCAACTTATTTATGGGACTCTGGGAAACTGAACACATTTTCGGTGACACCAACCCTTATAGACATCACATTAAATTTTATCGTCGCTATATTGACGACCTGTTATTAATTTGGTCTGGAGATGCACACACACTTTCTTTATTTTTCACATATCTCGAATCCAACGACTGCAATCTTAGATTTACACATATGTTTCATGATCATCATATTAATTATTTAGACCTCCACTTGTATGTGGATACTGATCTTTCCATACAAACTAACATCTACAGAAAAGAAAATTCTCGCAACTCTCTGCTCAGAGCGAATAGCGCACACCCCAGACCACTCTTGAATAGCATTCCTAGGAGTCAGTTTTTACGTCTCAGGAGGATATGCTCGACAGACGAATGCTTTAATGATCAAGCAGAACAACTCATGACAAGATTCAAGGCTCGTGGTTATTCTGATTACACTCTTGAAAGTGCATTAAAGAATGCAACACAATCTAAAAGAGCAGATATATTGTGTAGACAAAAGAATATCAAAAAGAAAAAAAGCATTCAGGAGAGTGACACACCCTTATTCATTACCACCTACTCAAGACAAGCTGGCACAATAAGATCAATCCTTAACAAACATTGGGAAGTAATTAGATTAGATGGGGACTTAGATAGAGTTACACTCTCTAAACCCAAAATAGTCTATCGCAAAACAAAAACATTGGGAGACCACTTGTCACCCAGTATGTACAGAGACAGAATGGTTCCAGAGAAAGAGCTTCCAAAGGGGTTCTACAGATGTGGAACATGCAACTTTTGTAAATATGCACTCCCCATTAAAACAATGAGGAATATTTTCACGGGACAGAAATACAGGATTAATTCATTCCTAACTTGTAATTCTAAATATGTAGTTTATGTTCTCAAATGTGCATGTGGTTCTAGTTATATTGGTAGGACAATAAGACCATTAAAAATAAGGATCAGGGAACACATCAGAACTATCAAAAACAAGGATGACAATTACCCAGTGGCCAGACACTTCAACAAATGTGTACAGGGATCCATAGATCACTTAACATTCAGTGCCCTAGAACACATACCTATTCATCCTAGAGGAGGAGACAGAGACACACTCCTTAACCACCGAGAAATGCACTGGATTTATACCCTTGGGACATTGGCCCCCAAGGGTATGAACATTGATTGGGAACTGAAACACTTTTTAAACTAAACTGAACTAACATCAAATTATCCCATGATATACAATGCCCAAATTATACAGCACACTCTTTTTGTAATAAATATGGTGTGCCTTGACATATCAAAAATACAATAAAAACACACACAGATATGCTATGTTTATATATAATAACATTGCATGATAGGTTATGATAAAGTGTATTAAATGAATCAAGTGATAACTATTATAACACATGTATACACATGACAGTCAATAAATAGATGACTCTTGAGAGATCCTATATGAACATCAAAATGATATATTGGGAAGTAATATAATTCCTCCAAAATGGACTGACATGTATACTTATTTTTGATTTCATTATTTATTTATTTTTCATCTTATGTCTAATTTTATGATGGTACACTATCCACTCCTATCAAGTATGTATCTTTATGTATTTGTTCCTGAGGTATTTGTTTTGCATATATAAATGCTTATGATGAAATATGTACTATGATAGTTCCCAACATCCTCTATCTAAACAAGGCTGATATAATGAGTAGTCCAACAATGTAATCAATATTTAGAAGAATATATAAGTATAATTAGATAACTACTAATATTCATGCAATTACATTATTATTAGGCTCTTAAAGCTTTACTATATTACCAGCTAATCCATACTACTTCATCACAATAACATCAATAGCCTTGTCATATGACTCATACCATTTCTTCTATTTTATTACCTCCTTACCATCATTTCAGCCGAGTAGATTGTTTTTCTTTATTTTCTCGTATTGATACATTGTTTTGACTAGGTTTTAATGTTGCTACATACACTATTCCCTTCTACTGACTTACACTGCAGCCGCTCTGTTGATCGGAGACATTACCCGCACTTGTCAAACACAGAATAATGGTTTCATTCATTCCATTGGCCATATCAGACAACCAATGAGATCGTAGCTTGGCGAACTCGCGCGCAAATTATCTCACTGAGATCAGCTGTTAGCGGGGGGAAACCTATATTAACAGGGCGGTTGCAGAGAGTAAAACAGTTCTCTTTGATAAAGGGCAGGAGCCTGAAACGCGTAAGAGATTTTACTTGTCCATCACCATGATGTCGATCATGCAATAAAGGATTTTTATTCATATCTGGTGTATAGCCCCTGCATTTGCTCTGCTGTGCTCCGCTTACCTCCTGCAGGACTTCTCTATATGGCTGGGTAATATTTCATTTATTACCACATTTGGATTTCAACATTTAGATTGTAAGCTCTGAGGAACAGGGCGCTCATCACCTTTTTGTATTTCTTCGTGCTTTTTTTTGTCCGTATTTGGTTTGTTATTCTGTTTGTCATTGATGTCATCCTGTTCCCCCATTGTACCGCGCTGTGGAATATGTTGGCGCTTTATACGGTGATAATGATAATAGATGGGTCACATATACCAGAAGACATTCCTAATCTTTGCATTCGAATAGCTCTTCGGGCTCTCTGTTCCGCTGCTACCCTGGAAGTCTTTAATGCATTTACTGAGTGGCCGTGTCTTTTTCTTTAGTGTATCCCACTCTTCGTGGAGGCCATGCTGGAGAGATTAACACGAGGCGTTAAGTCCAGTCAGCTGCGGACCATGTGCCTGCAGGTGGTCATTGCATCTCTGTATTATAACCCAGCTCTGCTCCTGAACACCTTGGAACAAATTCGCTTCCCTCACAGCTCCGAGCCCATCACTGCACAGTTTGTCAATCAGTGGGTGAATGATACAGACTGCTTCCTGGGGCAAGTAAAGCTGACCGTTTCAGAACTTCATATATGGAGGGTACATGTGTGCATTGATCGTGTCGCTGTGATGTGTACTGAAGATTCTCTTGCAAATTATGACCTGTCGCCCATCTTAAAGCAACAATCCCCACTACTTAACCTTGTTTTTCTGCTGTTTTTTTATTTTTATTTGTTTTTAACAAACTCTGAAACTGGAGGGTCCCTGTAGCTCGGGGGTAGGGGACGGTGGAGGTTGTGTGCAACTCTTGTCCTCAAGGGCCACCGGGATAAGATTATTTGGAAGGAGTAACAGAGCACTACTGAATGTATCCAAAATTGAAAAAAAAACTATTATGAAAGGGAAAGTGTGTTTTCCGTTAAAAAAGTTATTTATTGGTCATGGGACAGAAATGAACAGTGGTGTTGCCCCACCAACGCGTTTCGCACTAAAAAAAGATCTTTCTCAAGGCATCCATTTTCCTAAGCTCAAGGGCCACCACCAGGTTAGGTTTTCAGGATATCCCTGCTCTTTACAGGTGTCTTAGTCATTATGACTGAGCCACCTGTGCTGAAGCAGGGATATCTTGGAAACCTAACCTGTTGGTGGCCCTGTAGTACTGGAGTTGGACACCCCTGCTGTAACTGAACCCTAACCCCCGGGTTCCTGAGATATTTCCCATTTTTGTACCTGTATGTTTGGACCATTTTGTGTAATCCACATGGCTGCCATCCAAGGCTCACTCCTTCAGACCAAATAGGAATCCTCAATGTCATCAGGGCAGGACACAGCGGCGTCCTATTGGATGAGTCAGTTAGCTTTAATTTTACTGGCACATAAAAAGGTAAGTATCACGGGTACCAGGTGGTCCCAGGAGCTAAGAACAGTATGGATCCGCACCAGTGGGCACGTTGGTTCAGATTTCGGACAAAGAAAAGATTCTCAATATAGGGGGAATGCTGCATTAATGCTTCTATTGTATGCGTTGAGCCATCACTAATGGTGATATTTGTGATGTATGTGATGAGTCGCCACTCGTGCTGGGGTTTGTACCAATGAGCCGTAATTCATGATAATGTGGGGAATTTGATAGAAGCTTCTTAGCAGTATTTTTTGTGAGGCTCTATGCACCATGTCTGTCTTATGATCTGCTGCTTGTCTTGTAGGCTGCATGACCGGAAAGTGTGTATAATAGGACTCAGCAATCTGATGGAGCTTCCAAACCGACCGCCATCAGTCGACGCTGTTGTTTCCCTCATTGTACCTTTGATTCTGCTTCTCTTCCTTGGGCTGAGACAGGTGTGTGCAAGCCGTGAGCAGCCTGACCAGCGGCCATCCTTGCAGGACCCAAAGAGTGAGACTGAGGAAAGCGGTAAGAACCTCTGGCTCACTCCTTTCTCAGGAAGGAAGACAGGCTCTGGGTGTACTGAGACCGACTGGTATACCAGGAATGTTCCGAGATGGTAATATATTTGCAACATTAGGAAAAAAGCACAGCCGTGACATCCCAGAATCCTCTGTCCTCGGTCCTAAGCACACTTTAATAATAAAGCCATCAATTATTGGGAAGAAAACGATACAGCATTAAGCTTGTAGCCTGGGAAAGACTAGCTAATCTTCACATTGGGATTCAGGATTTTAACTTGCCTTGGTCAACATACATCTTATTTTTAAACACTGTATGTAACTCCTAACAAAAATAATCTATTTGGAACAAAAAGATATTAAATGTTGCATTACAATAGAGAATTGCAGGCTTTATCCTGCATGTTAAAAGAAGCATATTAATAAGACATGGCTAGGGATCGATTTGTAGGGTTGTACTGTATGTAGCATTACAGGGAAAACAAAGAAGGGTTCAAAGGATATACAGTACATTGGTAGTGTGTTTTTCTGTTGCTTATGTAAATAGTTTAACACCCCAACAGCACTCGCATAGATAGAATACATGGCCATATTAAAACAAGTGTTACGTGAGCATCACAAAAAGACCATGTCTCGATTTTAACACATAAAATATTCACAGGGAATAAAATATCATTTAAAAAAATTCTGCAAAATAAATATATCGGGATTGCATTTGTGTAGCTGCAGCAATATTTGTAACACGTATGTGCCATTCTTTCCAGGAGATGGAGTTTTGGATTTGTGTATACAAAATGTGTGTCTGTTACTGCACGAAGAAACCATTGTGAAAGATGGCATTTCATGTGTGTGTGTGTGTGTGTGTGTGTATAAAACATTGGTATGAGTTGAGTTTAACACAATATATGTGTATGCATAGTGTTGTGTTGCATGAAGTCTTACGTGTGTGTGTGTGTGCAAAACATTGGTCTGAGTTTAGTGTAACACAATATATGTGCCTTCATGTGTATGCATAATGTTGTGTTGCATTAAGTCGTGTGTGTGTGTGTGTGTGACGGAGGAGCTGAAAGTCTCCCTTGGTGACGGGCTGTAAACATGCTGAACATGCTCTCTGCTTTTCAAGAGGAAATTCCGAGTGATGAGGAGGAAGGAAACGGGTTAGGTCAGGCCATGCAGGAGAACCTCGGGCAAGAGGAGGAGGAAGAGGACGACTGGGACGATGAAGTTCTGGAGGAGACTGCCTTGGAGGGATTCAGTACTCCTTTGGACTCAGTAGATGCCCTTGATGAATACCAGTTCTTTACAGAAGCTTTGCTCAGTACGTTACTTTTCAGTGTGGTTCGGCACAAAAATGAAAGTGGGGTTAAGTGGGGAAATGCTTCTAATTAAAGGGCTTGGAGGAGAGAGACCGGAGGAGCTCTGTATAAAAGCAATTTTGTTGGCAAGAAGTTTTGACACATTGTGCCATTTTGCTGGAGCGTATCTGCATCAAACAAATGTAAGAAATCGTCTCTTACATCTGGTGCAGAATATTAGAAGGCACAAGCTTATACCACTATCACATTTTTGTTTTTCGTTTTACACCGATTAAAGGGAGAAGAGGTGAGACATGGAGGTGCAGAATTTGACACATCTCATTATATTCTGAGTTATGTATCTCACTCATACTGTCAGTTCCCAAGTATCAAGCAAGCCCATGGAACAAGACGAAGAGCAAAGTGCTTGATGCATTGACGCATGCAGGTGCAAGATGGAAACCATGCTTACATTTTGCTCCAAAATTGCTTTGATACATCGCTCCCATGGTATTTAGAGAAGGCGGCACAGCGAAATATTTTAGGGCATGTCGGGCTTTAAGGGCAGTTTAGAAAAATAAATTAATTGGAGGTGCAATGGAAAAATGGAATCAACTTTATATTCACCTTCAAAGTGAGTGGTCAATAGTAATTAAAATATACATATATGGTGCACTACTAATGCAAAAACATACATTAAATACATAAACAATTGTTAAAAGTGATATTGCTAAATATCATATAGCTGAACTGGTAAAAGTGTGTAAAGGTCAGAGTTGCCTGTGAGAAAGGTGGTAGCCTTAAATGCTGCTGGCTGTCAGCTCCTGCATGCTCCTTCCTCTCTGGGGATAACGCCTAGACCGTCCCAGCTACCCTTCCAAGCTGCAATACGGCGACTCTGGAGGTGAACCGAAGGAGAACATTGGAAGACGCCCAGGACGGTCCCTTCTGACAGCACACCAAGGTGATCCACGGCCCCCGCCTACTCACGGAGGTAGTGAGTCCCAGCAGTGTGAGCGCCCGATCCAGCCTTGTGACAGGACGGTCCAGGCGTTAACCCCAGAGAGGAAGGAGTCTTTGCCTGATTTCACTGTGAAATATACTCAGTGACATTTAAATCACCCAGGTGATGCTTTTCGAACAAAAGTAGCACCTAGTAATGGGCATCAGGGATATTGGCCTCACGAGAAGCTGTGAAATACAGCCTGCCAATGTCCTAGTAAAAGGGACATTCCACGGCATGCATCTTCCAGACTGTTATAAGCTGTACATACGCATGGATGTGATGAGACTGTCTTGTTTAGGAGTGCAGGGCCAAGATCTCTCGTGGTATCACTCGCTGACAGCCCCGCTAAGTAATGATCAGAAGAAACACCTGCATGAAATCTACTCAATGGCCGAGCAAAGGAAGAATGCAGCAGGTCAGTCACTTCAAAGGAGCCAAAGATGATGGGGGTTGGGGCTCTAGCAGGAAAGTGAGAATCCCAGCATATATCGCCCCCTAGACTTAAATACAGAACAGTATCCTGCAGTGATCAAAAACTCGGTGACAAAAGTCAAATAGACATTTAAAGTCTTAATGATGCAGATATAATGCACAACGTTTCGGGGGAAATCCCTTCCAGAGCTGTACGATTATGCACCCAAAGAAGGGATTTTTCCCAAATCTTTGTGCATTATGTCTGCATCACTAAGACTTTAAATGTCTATTTGACTTTTGTCACTGAGTTTTTGAGCGCCGCAGGATACTGTTCTGTATTTAAATGTCCTCATCCCGGCAGATTTTCCTCATCTCCACCATGCTTTCGGTTCTCTAATGCACGTCAGTCACTCCCACAATGGCAAAATACATATACAGTATGACACCTCAAACAGGCGCTTCCTATGTGAAATAACTTGTGATTTTCTTGTGATAAATGAATGGGAAATATTTGTGTTCAAATATATCTACAAATTATATAGTTGATGTGGTTACGTGTAAATAAATTCAATCATGATCCAAAAATGTGTATATACCAGTAAAACCATTAATGAGATTTAGGACTTTGTGTATTCAGCAGCTTAAACTCAGAGAAACTGTCCAAGATAGATCCTGAAACAGTATTTTTGTAGTGTGTGTGGGAAGCGCTAAATCTCCTCTGCACCAGATAACTGTTATAATAATCCATTTAGAGAAAACCATAAAAGGAGGAGCGTACCCCACTCTCTACAAAAATACACACGAGCAGCTAAATGTAGAAGGTTCAGCAAGTTGCGGGGGCTGAATTAACTGATCCATATTATGTTACTGTATATGCCAGTGTTCTTATTCTGTTTCATTTCATCCGTTGTTTGATTAGGACTTGCCGCACCCCAGACAAGTACAATAAACTGCAACAGAAGATAACTAACTCCAGGTACATTTGTGGGACATGGCAGCTGGATTGGAGCTTTTTTTTTTTTAAACTTGAATTTTATTGAAAACATAATTTTACATAAATGGAGATACAAATACACATAACAGGTGTAGCACCTGTTTCCCCCTCCCCTGCCACTGAAGATCTGGCCACTACATGGGTATTGTCCCCGGTGCTGTAGCTCACCTGCTGGTTCAGGAAGTCTGAGTGGCTCCGCAGTTGTTATCCTTACATGAACACCGGTGGCTCAATCATTTGGACTGAACTACCTGTACTTGGGCAGGAATATCCTTAAAACCTGGTCTGTTGGGGGTCCTTGTGAACAAGTTTCAAACCGCTGTTCTAGACGTGAGCTTGTTTTTCCTCAGAACACACTTTCTCACAGGAATAGCCAACACAGTTGTAGATTGAGCCACCTGTGCTGAAGCAGAGATACCATTAAAAAGCTAACCTGTTGGTGGCCCTTGACTGGAGTTGGCCACTCCACCTTAGCCCCTTCCTGTAACATAGAGTAACACTAAATTGAAGACAGCCTTACATCAACCAGTTATGCTGTTTTGTGTTTTGGAATTGCACCAGGGTGGTGCGACCTGACAGGGCACACAATCTTGTTCAGCTCTGGGCTGACCTCGCTGGTCCAGATTTGAAAAACAATCTTGATTATACTGTACTAAATCACTTGCATGTAGCTATAATGCTGACGGTTTTAATGCACGTGAGTGACGGCCAAGGCCATTGTGTCTGAGATGAATGTAGGCATTTTTATACTAGATACAGATACTTCATCCCACCTGCTGTCTTTGTAACTGTAACGGCTCAAATATATGTGCCATCTGATCAAAGCCATGCATTTTCTTCTAAAGCTTGCGGTCTACATGAGTTTTTAGTGCTGTGTGCTGTACAGATGTACTGAGACTTGCTGTCTCCGGAGCCAGGGCCTGAGAGAGCTTCAAGCCGCGGCTCCAGTGATGGTGCTGCCCATGCCATCCTGCAGGGGGGATCCATGCTTTCGAATCGGACCCTCCTGGAGCGATAATTCTCCGGCACCACGGCAGTCACGTTTTCACAGCATGCCCTGGTGCCGAAAACGGAAAGTCTTGCTCCATCTGTATGTCAGCATCATAGCCCATAACCAAGTATGGTAAAACCTATCCTTGCTTCATTTTTGCATAGCCAGTATAACCAACCCCACACTGAGACCCAATAAGGTCGAAACGGCTTTCTGTGGGTGGGTTTACTGGCTTTGCATCTTGACCCTGGCTGTGCTCAAAGTTGTGACCATGCAGCAAGCTTAAGCCTATAGGGAACCATGTTGATGGTTTTGAAGCAAAAGGTGGCACTGTGTGCTCATTTGCATGTTATTTCCCAGAATCCCTTGCTGCAGTGGAAGTGCTGGGTGATAATGGTGAAAGGCGGGTTTGCAGACCTGTCAAAGACATGCAATGAGCATACAGTAATATTTCCATTATATATATCAATATCATCATCTTCATCTTCACGCTCCACCACCTAACCATTTAGGTTGGGATGCTTCATATACCTAAAAAGTACTGTAGATCAGAAGCATACAGTACAATTCAATGAGTTTATACACTATTGACTTGGATGGGAGGTTCCATCATTCACGGTTTAGTTCTTTCCACCGTTATACCTCTCGCATCCCTTGCAAAGAGATGCTTAGGAAATACTTTGGTCTCATTGTGCTGTTGTTAACGCAATGCTGTTGTAAATCTATCAATGTTTAGACACTAAAAACCCGACCAGCTTGTCCCAGCCTCATTATTATAGCGCTTTTGATTAAGGTGAAAAGTGGAGACTGCACTGTTAATGGAAAGGTGTTTGTGGGGGTGGGTGTAGCATGTAAATATGCAGAAGGAAGAAAGAAAAGTTCTGGTACAAAATGTTTTTTTTATTTAATGTGAAAGTGCCAGTTGGTAGTGGAAGAAATTGACATTGAAGAGCACAATCTAGACATAGGATTCTGTCCCACGACTCTCACTGTTGTTGTATTTTTTTATTTCCAGCTTCTCAGAAGATTGAGCAGCAGAACGCTGCTTAGTTAGAGTGCCATAAGCTCGCAGCACCTTCCTTCTGAGGAACTCAGCTTGGAGACAAACGGAGAAAGCTACAGAGAACTCTTGGAAACCTTTATTATCATATTTTGTATGTCTCATTGACCCAAAAAAGGTTAAGTTAGACTTTCAGACTGCAGCGATGCATCATAAGACTCCATTATGTGACTTTAAAATCTTCTGACATACTATTTCATCCTGAGAATGTGACCGATTGTGCGCTGCACATGGAGCTGGACTTAAAATAAACTGAAGCAGAAATGCCTCGCTGCTGGACCGTGTACATGATTCTTAATTTTCTGCTGTTTGTTTTGGTACCGTAATGCATTTGGACTTAAACTGGCTACTGGAAGATACAGTATGAACCATATGAAATTCTTGGTCTTTGGACCCTCACTGGAATCCTTTGCCTCTTCATCTTGATGTATTTCTTCATTCCCTCTCGTTTGTTCTTTCATGTGTGTAACTGGCGCGGATGTTTCAGATTTAAATATAGGCCACATGGAGAAGAACGGTCTCTATCTCCCCATCACAGCAGAGATAAATTCGACCCTTGAAATGTCTGTCTTCAGAAAAGCCATTGGTTTTCCAAGCTCCTCACCCCTCGCAGAGCTGACCTAAATCTGTCTGCAGTCAAGTCCTTTCTATTATACTCTTAGCACTTCTTTTTTTTTTTTGCATACTATTTTTTTCTTTTTGTTTACTTGCTTACATAGATCATCACAGGTCACATGGGGTCCTATGTCAGGAAAAATAAAACTCTTTGTCAAAAAACTTATTTTAAAGATGCAGCATTTGTGCTTCTCTGGTTCTCTCCTTCAGTAAGAGCGTGTAGTGCTCTGTGTGTCTCACATCTGGTACAATGTAACTTTGCTCACAATAACATGTGTGTCTGAGGCTGGCAATGTGGGGACAGCTGGGGCTACTGTCCCGGGCCGGCGAATCAAATTCCCCCCTAACAGCGACCCTAACGTGAGGCTGCACTCCTTATAAGCCCCTTTGCTGGCCGCCAACTGTCTCACAGCAATTGGTGGGCCTCTAGGCTTCACCCCTATACTGACCCCTCATGTCTGTGTCCCCCTTTTTTCGGCCCACTGTAGCTTTTAGCAGGCCAATCCCCAGGCCTTTGGGACCCTATTCTGGCTGTGCCGTCCTTCCAAAGGCCCCTCTCATTGCCTCTCGTAAATCACCTCCCCACCCTCCAGGCCCATTCACTATTAAGTTAACAAAAAATACAACCTGTACAGTGCCAGGGGCCAGATACATATAGTTAGATTTATATCAATCTTGCTAAGGGGCTAATTTTATACTGGGGGGGGGGTTAAACAATTGTAGATAGTAAGCCCACTTCAAACACCCGTGTTTTCTTGCAGCTGAGTCGTGGCTTATTAGATCAGCGATACGGCTGTTATTAAAATGCACTTAATATAATGCAAGTGCTTTTAATATATTATATGTGATAAGTGCTTGCATAGGGTAGAGATCAGCTAGTTTTTAGCTAGTTCCAGTTTGGGTATATGCAGAAATGCACCTTTAAACCACTCTAGCTTAACACAAGGATTATAATGTTAGACTAGCTGTTATGTATTCCAGTCGTTGTGAACATTATACAAAATAATTTGGGGCTCTGAAATACAAAAAAACTGTACAATTACTGATAGACTTCTATTTATTGAAATGTGTTGAAGCTAGAGTATGCAGGTAAGTTATTAGAGATGTATGGTTATACACAAAATAACAAGACCTGTTGCTGCTTTAACCTTTAGACTGAAATTGTTAATTTGTGTTTTATCTATTGTTTAATGCTTACTGTGACGGGAGACAGGAACTTAACCGAGGTGATTAAGGCAAAAGGCAGGACAAAGCCGTTCAATAAAAACATTTTATTCCAGCCGAAGCCAGCAAGCCCAGCACAAAAACACAAATCGGAGCGATACTCACAAAAACAGGGCATACAGGGGTGAATTCTGACACAGTGCTGAGTGCCACATCAAACGGTTATCCAGGGCTTGCTTCCACTCTCCAATGGGGGTAGGGACTGTCCATACCAGGTAAAATTTGCGGCAGAGCGCTATCAGAAGTCCAGCTGAAAAGTCTTGCTCCCGCGTCCATGACAAAGCCTCGGATCTCACCGCTTAAATCACCTACACGTTAGGATCCGAATGAGCCGTGGAGCGCTGATCGGGTTCCCTTATCTAGCTTCACCGCTGCCATAGAAAAGCATGGTAGAGGGGCTGGTGACCAATCACAGCGTGGCTGCTGTTCACTGACTAATCAGGAGGCAAGGGCTCGCCTGAATTACCCAGGGTCCGTGGAGGGAAGTTTAAACGGGGCAATGGGAGCAGCTAGAGAAAAAGAGATGTAATCGGGCGCTCCTAATTACCGGAAGGGTGTAGAGTTTAATGTGTATAATACACACTTAACACACTGAACAGTGCAATACAATACTTGTGCACATAAATTATGAAGTTAAAGTGAACAAATATTACAACATGTAAGTGATAACACCACATATTTGAGAGAATAACTAATTTATCATCAGCACAACCGATAGTGAATAAATCTCGTGTGGTAATAAATGAAAAGCAGCGCTAGAAAAAAAAATCCTCTGTAGATGGTTCCTTGGTCTTTACGATTCTTGTTGTCTTCCAGGTGAGGGGAGCACAGGGTGTTCACAGCAAATATATGAAAGAATAATAGAAAACACAATAGTGCGGCCAGTGCGATGAAATGAGGTTCCACTCACAAATATCCTCTAGGTTAAAGGCATGTCATAGACTCATTCTCTCTCTAACTGGAGCCGTAGTGGAAGGAGACATCCATGTTGGGCTCTCCTAGGTTAGGTTGCAATCCTCTTGTATAACTCCAAAAGCAAGGAAAGAAACTCGCATACACTGTAGTGTGGTGTGTTTCAATATATATTGTGAATAACAGCAGGTATAAGTATAGATCCACTCACATTGTACATGAGTACAGGGCTTGGAACGAGTGCTGATCCGTGGCGTCTCAATCCCCGGCACACGTATCCCCTCCGTGTTCCTACGTCACTTTCGGTGCCGACTTGACTGTGGGCAGAAGCGGTCAGACGCGCTGGTACCGGTTGCCACGACTCCTTGTCGCGTTCTCTGCACAGTTTTGACAGATTGTACGCGTTTCACTAACATCTTCAGGAATCAATACATCCATTTCTATCTGGGTATTTATAGGCTTCTCACTCATTAGTATAAATAGCTTAGGTGAATGTTCCTTATATTGTTATATTATTATTACATCGCCACTTCGATACTACCTCAATGGGAGCAGCCCCTCTAAGATGGACTTGGCAAAGGCTTCCCCTGGCTGCCAGGATATCTCCTGCTGGGCTGGCGCTGCTCTGACTGGGGAGACACCCACATGCTCTGCTTTTTTGGTGGCTGACCCCTCCCCCAGCTTGATCACCCCTAGCCCTAGACACCATCTCCTTTGTCCCTTCACATCTCCTCCCACTCCAGACCCAGCAGCATACCATGCCTGGGCTGTTGATTCATCCATGAATAGTTTTTACCTGGATGAAACAAGGATTTGTGCATTACAATAATACCAATATAGACTCTTACTGGTTTGAGTGACTGATTGGATTATATATTGGTATCGTGTGAACATTCACTTGATTTACAGCATCACTATTTTTTTTATTTTGTCTTACGATATCCACAATGTGATAACATACTATACCATATGCATAGTAGATGAGCCGAGTGGGACATTTATAATAATATGATTTAGACTAAAAAAATGTAAAGACGCTTCATTTTACTTTTTATCGCAAGATTTAATTTTCTTCCTGGGGGGAGGGGAAGGGGGGGGGGGAGTGCAGACTCAGGATTGAGTTTATAAAAAGCTACTAATATATACACACTAAAGAGAATCCATATAATACCTCAAATTGAGGTGCACCCCTATAACTAAATGATGGTCTATATTACATTCAAAGCTGCAGACAAGCAATATCCTACGTGATTTTTTTTTAAATAAAGCAGTCCTGTACTATTAAAAAAAATGCTACAATTATTTTCTCATACAGCTCTGAATTATGTTTTTAATGTATTCTAATGTAACAAGCATTTTTCGTTTCTATAGCAACCATTTACAAAGTCATATCCCCTTCCTCTTTGAGCCCTGCCATCTCTCTAGCAGTGCACCAATTGTGTCTAGTCTTCTTCTGGATCAAGGGTGACCTTTCCTTGTCCTTATTGCGTAAACCCCTGTTATTGCTTTTAGTCCTTTTAATTTTTTTGCTAATAGTTTATCGGCTTTGTTACCCTTTTCGTAGAACAGTTGCCTTGTTCATCTTAAAGCCGTTTCTACTTCGTGGTCACCGTCAGTCACGAAACGAGTTAGGAGAGGAGGAGCCTGGTGACGCCGTCTGTAGGAGATATTCCAGAGCAGTGAGTGGCGCAAAGCGGTGAAGTCACACGACTAGCGCCGGAACACACCACGGAGCATCGTACAGTTTGGGCACTCCGTGGAGAGGTGATATGAGCGCTGACTCTTAATCCAAGGCTCTGAGGGAAATCTTTGCATGATGCGGACGGTATTTTAGTGATGTTCGTGCACTCACTGGTTATGTGAGTATTTTATTGGCTGTGTTAGCTGTTTTAAAATAAATTGTTTGTGCCATCTACACTATTCTGTGCTTCTTGCTCTCTCCATGTGACCAACTGCAACCATTGGGGGAAGAACCTGATAGCAATTGTAACTCGGAGCAGAGAGACCAACACGTGGGATTCGTGTTGACAGATAAGAAGGGGTTAAAGCACAGATTGTCTCCACTGCACGGTTATTTGATGGATTGTAAGTAGGCACTATCATTGCCTGCTTGAGTGTGTCGTAGTTCTGAGATACCGCGCAATGGTGTGCTTGTTTAATTTCTTCTAGGAGGAGTTGCCAGCAATTCCATCTCCATCAATTGGACATTCAGGGGAGGGTCCCATAAAGGACATTAACCGTCACATGGACGTTACATCCCATGGACTGTGTGATATTTAAGCGCCATATTTAGATAAAACATTGAAACGTTCGTAGTGGTATCTTTAGTACCTGCCCTTAATAGCCATACCAGGTTTTGAATCCAGCGTGTCGAGCATTGAGCTCTATAAAGGGGCATGTCATCAGGTGGCAGGTTTTTTTTCTCTCGTCGTTAGGCGGCATTTTCTTTCTCTCCCCTCGTCAGGCGGCGTTTTCTTTCTCTCCCCTCGTCAGGCGGCGTTTTCTTTCTCTCTCGTCGTCAGGAGGCGTTTTCTTTCTCTCACGTCGTCAGGCGGCGTTTTCTTTCTCTCCCGTCGCCAGGCAGTGGGTTTTTTTCTCTTGTCATCAGGCGGCAGTTTTTTTTTCTCGTCAGGCGGCGTTTTTTTTTCTCCCGTCAGGCGGCGTTTTTTTTTCTTTCTCGTCGTCAGGCTGCTATCAAAAGGGCCTGATCACTAGGATCTATGCGGGAGTGGAGTCAGCTGTGGACACCTCTGATCATGACTTCATGACAAGATGGGCCACAGATCTTAATATTGAAATAGAAAGAGACGAATGGGAGGACATATGGGAATTTGCCTCTAAAACATCCATGTGCTCTATAATTAAAGAAAATATCTATAAAATGATGTATTATTGGTACCTCACCCCAGCACGCTTGAAGCGGATATACCCTCTGGTGTCTGATCTCTGTTGGGGAGTATGTGAACAGAAGTGCGACATGGTCCACATTTGGTGGTCATGCCCGGTTATCCAAAATTACTGGGAAATGATCCAAGCCCTTATTAGGGAAGTTACGGACCTTTCTGTTCCTATCAACCCGTTGGTTTTCCTATTAGCAAAGCCTGTAAAAGAGCCAGGTGAAAAAGCTAATCTCATTTATTCTTACAGCAGCAAGGTGTGCTATTGCGGCCTAATGGAAGAAATTAGCCCACCCTTCTAGGAGAGCGGTTATAGGGGGAATCAACAAGGTTATGGAAATGGAAAAGATGGCTTTCCTGAGACAGTCGGCTGAAGACTTCTACAGGACTTGGGAACCGTGGGTAGCTCAGAGACCTGGCCGGAACTAGGACCCACTGTAGCAGAGTTTTAGAGACAAAATAAAGGACCCAACGCCTAATACCCAAAAATATCAATGCTCTGACTATGTGTAAGGAACGAGTTGGGCCAGTGGATCGGCGGACCGCCCCCTCCTCCTCTACTTTGCCCATCCCTCCTCCTCCTGCTTTCCCACTCCCCCTTTTTACCTTGTCCTCCCCCTCACCCCGCCTTCCCCCTTGTCATGTCCTTCCCTCTTCTTCTAAGTTCTTTCCTTTCTCTAATTTCCTCTCTAGACCCATCCAATCACAAAGATGAAACCCACTGGTTGGGCCGAGCTCGACTCTGCATATAGATGGGTAGGAAAATGTAATCTATTGTTATATCAGTGAAAGGGAGAGAATTGTACTAGGTATATGTCATGATCGGGGTATGAGGGGTTAATGGGATCTGTGTATATGTTGATCTGCATCCCCCTGCTTCAGCAGAATTGCCCCAGGTCTGAGATGTATTTCCCCAGCAGTCTGTGTTATATTACTATGTGTGTATAAATCATGTTGGGAGGGAAAGGGTTAACCATATTGTGTATATGTGGATCTGCAGTTCCCCGCTTCAGCCAAATTGTCCCAGGTCTTAGATGTATTACCGCTGCAGTACAGTGTGTTATGGTATATATCCTGTTATCATGATATGGATATGAGGGGTTAATGGGATCTGTGTATATGTTGATCTGAATTCCCCCACTTCAGCAGAATTAATTGCTATGTTATGTATTAACATGGAGAGAGGGGTTAACTGTGTATTTGTCATAATGTAAACCCCATAGAACCATATCTCTGTATGTGTTTGTGCTACAAGGCTGACATTTTGATATGTTTTCCTATGCAACGAACACAGGTTGCATACATATCTTTAATCTGATTTATGACATGTGAAATATAGTTATGAGTTATCGCTGTTTTTAGTATAACTGTGGTTTGGAAGCATGCCAAATGGCCGCTTTGATATGTAATTGTACAATCAAAGGAGGCTACTTGAAAGGCTTTGTTGTGGAGAAGTTCTCAGAGGTGAGAAAAAACCTGTACATCAATAGAGGTGACTCGCCTCATTGCCTATGAAGCCAGCTCTCACAGATGGATACTAACCATTGTGACCTGTCAAACGTAAAACCCTACATGAAAGATCCCTGCCCAATAAGCATTTTTGCTAGACAGGATGACAACGAAGGCATCAGGTCATAGTTTTTTTATAAATGGGCTGGCCAAGTAGCTACAGGGGAGGGGTGTATTAATGGGGGGCTGGGCAAACCCTGCTTCTCGCGTTACCTGGCAACCTGTGATTGAGACAAGGTAATTGTTCACCAATAACTGAAATGCCATGTTAGGAATGGGGGGCCTGTGTCTATATGTTGCTTTCACCCCTTATTCCTGTGCTTGTCGTGACCTATAACAACTAAGGAGCTGCTATTCGGCTGAATATCTCCTTGTCCAACCCCAGTCGTTGTAAATATTTCTGTAATGTTATTTGCTTGATGTATTGTCTGTTCTGCTCATAGGAAATAAACCCATTCAGTTTACTATATCCTAGTCTTATTCAATCTGGCCCGGTTATTCTATATATTGTCTGTTCTCTCATGACAGTAGATGCCAAGATTTTTTATATGTAATAGAAAATCATTGTGAGATATATGCGCACCTTGAGATGTGTAACCAAAGTAATGATGTACTTTCCCTTTTCTGTTTTTTCGATGCATTTAATAAAATTTGAGTACAAAAAAAAGAGACAATTCACATATCCTTTTGAATAAATTACAAAAGCTTTTATATTCTTGTTGCTGCGCTTAGTGTTTCTATAGAGGCAGATCTGCAACAGGAGAATTTGGTGACGTTATGTGGTAATGTATATAATTGGAGCAGATAGTTGGCTCCCACAACTGACCCCCACCCCCCGCCCTCCCCCCCAAGAACACAAAATGCTTTTTAATGCAGTCTAGACAACCTTCAAAACGCAGAAATGAGAGCTGGTTCACTGGTTGGTGCATAATCTCCCGCTTACTCATAGGTCTTTACAAGCTGATACAAGCAGAGCAGGCTGCCTAGCCAGCTCCCACTGTTGTGTGACATCAGGTAGAATCCTATTTTGTCCACTATGCCTGTCCAGCGGCCTGGGAAGTCATGTTTGATGATGACACACAAACAAAGGGTTAGTTGAGCCCTGAGAACAGAAACACTATTAGAAATATATTCTAAACATTCGGATATTCCCTATTGCGGACAACACTTTCTGCAGGCACTTTCCTACAGGGTGCCCACACTAAAAGAGGCACGCTGTATTTACTTGCAGGAGGTCCGCAGCTCTTTTACTGTGGACACACTATATTAGCAAACAGAATAGAGCAACAGATGAGGTGGCCTGGCAGAATTGAATGGAAGCTTCTTGTTCACTATGCTAAACTGAACATGTTCATGTCACACTCATGAAAGCAAAGCTGATACAAGCCCTGACCTGGCAATTAACAATGTCATTATTTGTATCAGCTCTCAATCCCACAGACGGTAAACTCCTCACCTTGAATCCTCTGCCTCCCATCTTTAATATATAAAATCAAAGGTTGGTACTAGCTGCGGTGAATGTGATTGGTCCGTGGCCACCCCGACTGTCATTGCCCAAGAGGTACGCCCCACTGTGACACACACCGCCCACACGACTGTCATTGGCCAAAACTAACACTGACATCACTGACACACACCTACTTCACTGTCACACACTTGCACTGACAGCATACCACCAAAGAAGCCCTGCGGAGTCCTTGGTAAGTTCATCTCACACTCTCACCCCTGTGTGTACACACACACACACACACACACACACACACACACACACACACACACACACACACACACACACACACACACACACACTTAACATTTTAATATGTCCTGTTTCATTAAGATTTTCTAAAATGGCCGCAACACCAACTGACATGTGCGCTCCGCACATGCATATCTCTATGCGCTCCTCTCAAATGTCCCTTTCTCTATACGCTCATGCACAAGTGTCGCTACATTCAATGGCCACTTTCACAATATGTCCCGTTTTCTATTTATTCCCCATCCTGTGTAAAGTATATTATTAATTTTCATTAAATCATCACCGCCAGCCACGCTGTGCATTTCTTGCTTTACCTACGCACTTACCAATTATTTATGTCCCGTTTTCTATCTGCGCTCCGCAACAGCATATCTCCGCACCGGCATATCTCTATGCGCTCTTCTCAACTGTTAAATTATTCACTACTTCTCACCCCCTCTGCTGGGCACTCGCGTAAGGTCACACAAGATGGCGGCGTTGCCAATACTGAGGCGGTCTGTTCCCGCCCAGCTCCTGTCAGGTGCGTGTTTTCCCGCCCAAAGACCCGTCACTGTCCGGGCGCTCACCCCCTGCTCCCCCCACCCCCCCTTGGCACGTGACGGTTGCTCCCTCTATCAGAGAGGCTACAGGATTTACCCGCGCTGCGGGGTCAATCAGAATCCAGACATAGCCAGTCGGTGTGTCAATGTCACACAGAGTGGGCGGACATGCTTTGTGTGGGGTGAGGGCCACCCTCTGTCTATAATAAACACTCATGGCTACCAGCCCCCTTATAAAAAAGGCCTCACCTCCCTCACCAGCGCTCACTCACCTCACCTCCCACTGTCCCCCCCCTCCTGTCTTCTGTCCCCCCCCTCCTGTCCACTGTCCCCCCACCTCCTGTCCACTGCCCCCCCCCTCCCTCCTGTCCCCCCTCCCTCCTGTCCACTGCCCCCCCCCCCTCCTGTCCACTGTCCCTCCTTCCCTCTGGGGGCTGGGAGAGGGGGAGCACACAAATAGGGGGGAGAGGAGGGAGCAGGAAATTTAACTCACGGGCAACGCCGGGTCTCTCAGCTAGTGGAGTATATAAAGGAAATGATATCCTCCTTTATGTAAATATGCTTTACCTCACTAGATCTGGAGAACGGATGATTCCCTCCACAATGTTATCCCGGATCTCCTGACGGTCGTTTTCATGGATAGTGAATGGAAAAACAACTTCTTCTGCACGAGGCTCTCAATCTGGCCAGTACTGAGTCACCATGTTCTTCAGATATATAGCAGCTACCAAAGAGATATAGATTCTGTGTGAGCCGACAGACATAGCTACCAGACAGACGGACCAAGACCCTCTAATGCTCTCTGCGAGCAGACTGACAATTTAAGCTAAAAAGACAGATGTGGCCTATATTATCACATTCACACACCAAGATGTAAGGGCAGCAGAAATGGAGTATGAATAATAAGTGGTCGTCATGTTTCAGTGAATAAACTGATATGTATTAGTAAAAGTCAGAGTGCAGTGTTTAATAATCTAATAAACTGCACACAAAAAATATATATCAAGCTAAAATAAGTAAAAAAACATTTGATGCTAGTGAGTGAAGTTTATGGATTTGTATATGGGAAGCCCCGTCTGTGTATTGGCTGCACAATCTGAGATTTATTCTTTAAGAAAAACCATGCTAAAAGATCAGGAGGAAGTATATTCTGATCCCAATGGGAATTCTATTACACCTAAAACTAGTAGGTAATATCCACCTCTTCTAACGCTGCAGTACTTAATCAATGTAGCATAATCCCCATTCTTAAATATCAAAATACATTTAGATTAGCCTTTTACTACACTGTCTAAACACATGGCGGAAAGATGATTTTCATATGCAAGTCTGATTAATAAAGTTATTATTGCTTTTACCTGATAAGGCAGAGTCTTGGTTTTAACCAACGGTTAAATGATTAGCTATTTAAGTTGAGATCCAAATGCTTTCTGGTAGCTGATTTATGTTACTCCGCTTCTAATCAAGGTACGGTGTCGTGTATTTTTGTGGGGTATACAAATTACACATTCATGTTTCTACAGGAAGCACCCTCCCTGTTCCATAAAAATGTCTTAAATTGGTCCAATATATTTGACTGGGTGCCAAGGTGCGTCGTCAGGCAGCGTTTTTTCTCTCTCGTCAGGCGGCGTTTTTTTTCTCTTGTCAGGCGGCGTTTTTTTTATCTCTCGTCGTCAGGCGGCGGTTTTTTCTCTCGTCGTCAGGTGAGTTTTTTTTCCTCTCGTCGTCAAGCGGCGTTTTTTTTTCTCTCGTCAGGCGGCGTTTTTTTTCTCTCGTCAGTCAGCGTTTTTTTCACGTCATCAGACTGCGTTTTTTTTCTCTCGTCAGGCGGCGTTTTTTTTCTCTTGTCGTCAGGTGGCGTTTTTTTTAATCTCTCGTTGTCAGGCGGCGTTTTTTTTCCTCTCGTCGTCATACGTTTTATTTTTTTCCTCGTCGTGAGACGGTGTTTTTTTTTCATTGTCAGGCGGCGTTTCTTTTTTCGTTGTCAGGCTGCGTTTTTTTTTCTCTCGTCGTCATGTTGCGTTTTTTTTTCTCTTGTTGTCAGGAGGCGTTTTTTTCTCTCGTATTCAGGCGGCGTTTTTTTTTCTCTCAGCGTCAGGCGGCGATTTTTTTCCTCGTTGTCAAGCGGCATTTTTTTTTCTCTCGACGTCAGGTGGCATTTTTTTTTCTCGTCGTCAGGCAGCGTTTTTTTTTTTTTTCGGCGTCAGGCGGCGTTTTTTTTTCTCGTTGTCAGGCTGCGTTTTTTTTTCTCTCGTCGTCATGTTGCAGTTTTTTTTCTCTTGTCGTCAGGAGGCGTTTTTTTCTCTCGTATTCAGGCGGCGTTTTTTTTTCTCTCAGCGTCAGGCGGCGATTTTTTTCCTCGTTGTCAAGCGGCATTTTTTTTTCTCTCGACGTCAGGTGGCATTTTTTTTTCTCGTCGTCAGGCAGCGTTTTTTTTTTTTTTTCGGCGTCAGGCGGCGTTTTTTTTTCTCGTTGTCAGGCTGCGTTTTTTTTTCTCTCGTCGTCATGTTGCAGTTTTTTTTCTCTTGTCGTCAGGAGGCGTTTTTTTTTAATCTCTTTTCGCCGCGTCCGTTTTTTTTCTCGGCAGCTACGTTTTTTTTTTCCTCTTGTTGTCAGGCGGCGTTTTTTTTCTCTCGTCGTCATGTTGCGTTTTTTTTTCTCTCGGCAGGCAGCGTTTTTTTCTCGTCGTCAGACGGCGGTTTTTTTCTCTCGTCAGGCAGCGTTTTTTTCTCGTCGTCAGACGGCGGTTTTTTTTCTCTCGTCAGGCGGCGTTTTTTTCTCGTCGTCACACGGCGTTTTTTTTCTTCTATTGTAAGGCGGCGTTTTTCTTTTTATCTCTCGTCGACAGGCGGCGTTTTTTTAATCTCTCGTTGTCAGGCGGCTTTCTTTTCTCTCGTTGTCAGGCGGCGTTTTTTTTCCTCTCGTTGTCAGACGTTTTTTTTTTTCTCGTCGTGAGACGGCGTTTTTTTTCTCATTGTCAGGTGGCGATTTTTTTTTCTCTCATCGTCAGGTGGATGTTTTTTTCTCTCTCGTCGTCAGGCATCGTTTTTTTTTCTTTCGGCGCCAGACCGCATTTTTTTTTCTCATTATCAGGTTGCGTTTTTTTTTCTCTCGTCGTCATGTTGTGGTTTTTTTTCTCTCGTTGTCAGGCGGCATTTTTTGTCTCTCGGCGTTAGGCGGCGTTTTTTTTCCACTCGTCCTCAAGCGGCATTTTTTTCTCTCTCGTCGTCAGGTGGCGTTTTTTTTTCTCGTCGGCTGCAGTTTTTTTTCTCTCGTCATCAGGCGGCGTATTTTTTTCTCCCGTTGTCAGGCGGCGTTTTTTTTCTCTCTCGTTGTCAGGCTGCGTTTTTTTTTCTCTCGTCGTCATGTTGCGTTTTTTTTTCTCTTGTCGTCAGGAGGCATGTTTTTCTCTCGTTGTCAGGCGGCGTTTTTTGTCTCTCGGCGTCAGGCGGCTTTTTTTCCACTCGTCCTCAAGCAGTTTTTTTTTCCTCTCGTCGTCAGGCGGCGGTTTTTTAATCTCTCGTCGTCAGGCGGCGTTTTCTTCTCTCGACGTCAGGTGGCGTTTTTTTTTATTTCGTCGTCAGGCGGCGTTTTTTTCTCCCATTGTCAGGCGGCGTTTTGTTTTCTCTCGTTGTCAGGCGGTGTTTTTTTTTCTCTCGTCAGGCAGCGTTTTTTTCTCTCGTCAGACGGCGTTTTTTTCTCTCGTCAGGCAGCTTTTTTTCTCGTCGTTAGACGGCGGGTTTTTTTCTTCTATTGTCAGGCGGCGTTTTTTCTCTCGTTGTCAGGCGGCGTTTTTTTTCCTCTCGTTGTCAGACGTTTTTTTTTTTCTCGTCGTGAGACGGCGTTTTTTTTCTCATTGTCAGGTGGCGATTTTTTTTTCTCTCATCGTCAGGTGGATGTTTTTTTCTCTCTCGTCGTCAGGCTGCGTTTTTTTTTCTCTCGTCGTCATGTTGCGTTTTTTTTTCTCTTGTCGTCAGGAGGCATTTTTTGTCTCTCAGCGTTAGGCGGCGTTTTTTTTCCACTCGTCCTCAAGCGGCATTTTTTTCTCTCGTCGTCAGGTGGCGTTTTGTTTTTCGTCGTGAGACGGCGTTTTTTTTCTCATTGTCAGGCGGCGTTTTTTTTCCTCTCGTTGTCAGACGGTTTTTTTTTCTCGACGTGAGACGGCGTTTTTTTTCTCATTGTCAGGCGGCGTTTTTTTTTTTCTCTCGTCGTCTGGCGTTGGTTTTTTTTTCTCTCGTCGTCAGGCAGCGTTTTTTGTCTCTCGGCATCAGACGGCATTTTTTTCCACTCGTCCTCATGCAGTTTTTTTAATCTCTCGTCAGGCGGCGTTTTTTTTTCTTGCGTCGTCATGTTGCGTTTTTTTTCTCTTGTCGTCAGGAGGCGTTTTTTTTAATCTCTCGTCGTCAGGCGGCGTTTTTTTAATCTCTCGTCGTCAGGCGGCGTTTTTTCTCTCGTTGTCAGGCGGCGTTTTTTTTAATCTCTCGTCGTCAGGCGGCGTTTTTTTAATCTCTCGTCGTCAGGCGGCGTTTTTTCTCTCGTTGTCAGGCGGCGTTTTTTTTCCTCTCGTTGTCAGACGTTTTTTTTTTTCTCGGCGTGAGACGGCGTTATTATTCTCATTGTCAGGCGGCGATTTTTTTTTTCTCTTGTCGTCAGGCGGTGGTTTTTTTTCTCTCTCGTTGTCAGGCTGCGTTTTTTTTTCTCTCGTCGTCATGTTGTGGTTTTTTTTCTCTTGTCGTCAGGAGGCATGTTTTTCTCTCGTTATCAGGCGGCTTTTTTTGTCTCTCGGCGTCAGGCGGCGTTTTTTTTTCTCTCGTCGTCAGGCGGTGGTTTTTTTCTCTCGTTGTCAGGCGGCGTTTTTTGTCTCTCGGCGTCAGGTGGTGTTTTTTTTCCACTCGTCCTCAAGCGGCATTTTTTTCTCTCTCGTTTTTTTCTCGATGTCAGGCTTTTTCTTTTCGCCGGGTGCGGTTTTTTTTTCTTGGCAGCTACGTTTTTTTTCCTCTCGGCGTCAGGCTGCATTTTTTTTATCTCTCGTTGTCAGGCGGCGTTTTTTCTCTCGTCGTCAGGTGGCGTTTTTTTTTATTTCGTCGTCAGGCGGCGTTTTTTTTTTCTCGTTGTCAGGTGGCGTTTTTTTCCACTCGTCCTCAAGCGGCATTTTTTTCTCTCTCGTTTTTTTCTCGATGTGAGGCTGCGTTTTTTTTCTCTTGTAGTCATGTTGCGGTTTTTTTTTCTTGCGTCAGGCGGCGTTTTTTTTTAATCTCTCGTTGTCAGGCGGCGTTTTTTTCTCTCGTCGTCAGGCGGCGTTTTTTTTTCTCTCGTCAGGCAGCGTTTTTTTCTCGTCGTCAGGTGGCGTTTTTTTATTCTCGTCGTCAGGTGGCGTTTTTTTTCTTTTCGGCGGGTGCGGTTTTTTTTTCTCGGCAGCTATGTTTTTTTTCCTCTCGTTGTGAGGCGGCGTTTTTTTTCTCTCGTTGTCAGGCGGAGGTTTTTTTCTCTCTCGTCGTCAGGCATCGTTTTTTTTTCTTTCGGCGTCAGACGGCATTTTTTTTTCTCATTATCAGGTTGCGGTTTTTTTTCTCTCGTTGTCATGTTGCGTTTTTTTTTCTCTTGTCGTCAGGAGGCGTATTTTTCTCTCGTTGTCAGGCGGCATTTTTTGTCTCTCAGCGTTAGGCGGCGTTTTTTTTCCACTCGTCCTCAAGCGGCATTTTTTTCTCTCGTCGTCAGGTGGCGTTTTGTTTTTCGTCGTGAGACGGCGTTTTTTTTCTCATTGTCAGGCGGCGATTTTTTTTTTCTCTCGTCGTCTGGCGTTGGTTTTTTTTTCTCTCGTTGTCAGGCAGCGTTTTTTGTCTCTCGGCATCAGACGGCGTTTTTTTTCCACTCGTCCTCAAGCAGTTTTTTTAATCTCTCGTCAGGCGGCGTTTTTTTTTCTTGCGTCGTCATGTTGCGTTTTTTTTCTCTTGTCGTCAGGAGGCGTTTTTTTCTCTCGCTGTCAGGCGGCGTTTTTTTTAATCTCTCGTCGTCAGGCGGCGTTTTTTTAATCTCTCGTCGTCAGGTGGGGTTTTTCTCTCTCGTTGTCAGGCGGCGTTTTTTTTCCTCTCGTTGTCAGACATTTTTTTTTTTTTCTCGGTCGTGAGACGGAGTTATTATTCTCATTGTTAGGCGGCGATTTTTTTTTCTCTCGTCGTCAGGCGGTGGTTTTTTTTCTCTCTCGTCGTCAGGCAGCGTTTTTTTTTCTTTCGGCGGCAGGCGGCGTTTTTTTTCTCGTTGTCAGGCTGCGTTTTTTTTTCTCTCGTCGTCATGTTGTGGTTTTTTTTCTCTTGTCGTCAGGAGGCATTTTTTTCTCTTGTTATCAGGCGGCTTTTTTTGTCTCTCGGCGTCAGGCGGCGGTTTTTTTTTCTCTCGTCGTCAGGCGGTGGTTTTTTTCTCTCGTTGTCAGGCGGCGTTTTTTGTCTCGGCGTCAGGTGGTGTTTTTTTTCCACTCGTCCTCAAGCGGCATTTTTTTCTCTCTCGTTTTTTTCTCGATGTCAGGCTTTTTCTTTTCGCCGGGTGCGGTTTTTTTTTCTCGGCAGCTACGTTTTTTTTTCCTCTCGGCGTCAGGCTGCGTTTTTTTTATCTCTCGTTGTCAGGCGGCGTTTTTTCTCTCGTCGTCAGGTGGCGTTTTTTTTTATTTCATCGTCAGGCGGCGTTTTTTTTTTCTCGTTGTCAGGTGGCGTTTTTTTCCACTCGTCCTCAAGCGGCATTTTTTTCTCTCTTGTTTTTTTCTCGATGTGAGGCTGCGTTTTTTTTTCTCTTGTAAGTCATGTTGCGTTTTTTTTTTCTTGCGTCAGGCGGCGTTTTTTTTTTAATCTCTCGTTGTCAGGCGGCTTATTTTTCTCTCGTCGTCAGGCGGCGTTTTTTTTTCTCTCGTCAGGCAGTGTTTTTTTCTCGTCGTCAGGTGGCGTTTTTTTATTCTCGTCATCAGGTGGCGTTTTTTTTTTTTTCGCCAGGTGCGGTTTTTTTTTCTCGGCAGCTATGTTTTTTTTCCTCTCGTCGTCAGGCGGCGTTTTATTTATTTCTCGTTGTCAGGCGGCTTTTTTTTTTCTCTCGTTGTCAGGCGGCGTATTTTTTTCTCTCGTTGTGAGGCGGCGTTTTTTTCTCTCGTCGTCATGTTGCGTTTTTTTTCTCTCGTCAGGCAGCATTTTTTTCTCGTCGTCAGACGGCGTTTTTTTTTCTCTCGTCAGGCAGCGTTTTTTCTCGTCGTCAGACGGCGTTTTTTTCTTCTATTGTCAGGCGGCGTTTTTTTTTAAATCTTCGTCGTCAGGCGGCGTTCTTTTAATCTCTCGTCGTCAGGCGGCGTTTTTTTAATCTCTCGTCGTCAGGCGGCGTATTTTTTTCTCTCATTGTCAGGCGGCGTTTTTTTTCCTCTCGTTGTCAGACGGTTTTTTTTTTCTCGTCGTGAGACGGCGTTATTTTTCTAATTGTCAGGCGGCCATTTTTTTTTCTCTCGTCGTCAGGCGGTGGTTTTTTTTTCTCTCGTCGTCAGGCAGCATTTTTTCTCCTTCGGCGTCAGGCGGCGTTTTTTTTTCTCGTCGTCAGGCGGCGTTTTTTTTTCTTGTCGCGTGCGTTTTTTTTTTCTCGGCAGCTACGTTTTTTTTCCTCTCGTCGTCAGGCGGCGTTTTTTTTATCTCTCGTCGTCAGACGGCGTTTTTTCTCTCGTCGTCAGGTGGCGTTTTTTTTTATTTCGGCGTCAGGCTGCGGTTTTTTTCTCTCGTTGTCAGGCGGCGTTTTTTTTTCTCTCGTTGTGAGGCGGCGTTTTTTTCTCTTGACGTCATGTTGCGTTTTTTCTCTCTCGTCAGGCAGCGTTTTTTTCTAGGCGTCAGACAGCGTTTTTTTTCTCTCGTCAGGCAGCGTTTTATTCTCGTCGTCAGACGGCGTTTTTTTTCTTCTATTGTCAGGCGGCGTTTTTTTTTTTATCTCGTCGTCAGGCGGCATTTTTTTAATCTCTCGTCGTCAGGCGGCGTTTTTTTCTCTCAATGTCAGGTGGTGTTTTTTTTTCTCGTCTTCAGGCAGCGTTTTTTTTCTTCTATTGTAAGGCGGCGTTTTTTTTTTAATCTCTCGGCGTCAGGCGGCATTTTTTTAATCTCTCGTCGTCAGGCGGCATTTTTTTCTCTCGTTGTCAGGCGGCGTTTTTTTTTATCTCTCGTCGTCAGGCGGTGTTTTTTTCTCTCGTTGTCAGGCGACGTTTTTTTTATTTCGTCGACAGGCGGCGTATTTCTTCTATTGTTGTCAGGCGGCGTTTTTTTTCCTCTCGTTGTCAGTCGTTTTTTTTTTTCTCGTCGTGAGACGGCGTATTTTTTCTCATTGTCAGGCGGCGATTTTTTTTTCTCTCGTCTTCAGGTGGTGGTTTTTTTTTCTCTCTTCGTCAGGCATCGTTTTTTTTAATCTCTCGTCGTCAGGCGGTGTTTTTTTCTCTCGTTGTCAGGCGGCGTTTTTTTCTTTCGTCGTCAGGCGGCGTTTTTTTATTCTCGTCGTCAGCCAACGTTTTTTTCTTTTCGCCGCGTGCGTTTTTTTTTTCTTGGCAGCTAGGTTTTTTTTTTCTCGGCAGCTAGGTTTTTTTTTCCTCTCGTTGTCAGGCGATGTTTTTTTAATCTCTCGTCGTCAGGCGGCGTTTTTTTTATTTTGTCGTCAGCCGGCATTTTTTTTCTCTCGTTGTCAGGTGGCGTTTTATTTTCTCTCGTCACACAGCATTTTTTTTTCTCTCGTCGTCAGGCGGTGTTTTTTTCTCTCGTCGTCAGGCGGTGTTTTTTTAATCTCTCGTCGTCAGGCGGCATTTTTTTCTCTCGTTGTCAGGCGGCGTTTTTTTTTATCTCTCGTCGTCAGGCGGTGTTTTTTTCTCTCGTTGTCAGGCGACGTTTTTTTTATTTCGTCGACAGGCGGCGTATTTCTTCTATTGTTGTCAGGCGGCGTTTTTTTTCCTCTCGTTGTCAGTCGTTTTTTTTTTTCTCGTCGTGAGACGGCGTATTTTTTCTCATTGTCAGGCGGCGATTTTTTTTTCTCTCGTCTTCAGGTGGTGGTTTTTTTTTCTCTCTTCGTCAGGCATCGTTTTTTTTAATCTCTCGTCGTCAGGCGGTGTTTTTTTCTCTCGTTGTCAGGCGGCGTTTTTTTCTTTCGTCGTCAGGCGGCGTTTTTTTATTCTCGTCGTCAGCCAACGTTTTTTTCTTTTCGCCGCGTGCGTTTTTTTTTTCTTGGCAGCTAGGTTTTTTTTTTCTCGGCAGCTAGGTTTTTTTTTCCTCTCGTTGTCAGGCGATGTTTTTTTAATCTCTCGTCGTCAGGCGGCGTTTTTTTTATTTTGTCGTCAGCCGGCATTTTTTTTCTCTCGTTGTCAGGTGGCGTTTTATTTTCTCTCGTCACACAGCATTTTTTTTTCTCTCGTCGTCAGGCGGTGTTTTTTTCTCTCGTCGTCAGGCGGTTTTTTTTTCTCTCGTCGTCAGGCGGTGTTTTTTTTTTCTCGTCGGCTGCGTTTTTTTTTTCTCTCGTCAGGCAGCGTTTTATTTTCTCTCGTTGTCAGGCAGCGGCTTTTCTTCTCTCGTCGTCAGGCGGTGTTTTTTTTCTCTCGTCGTCAGGCGGCGTTTTTTTTCTCGTCGTCAGCGCTTTTTTTTCTCGTTGTCAGACGGCGTTTTTTTTTCTCTTGTCGTCAGGCGGCGTTTTTTTCTCTTGTCGTCAGGCGGCGTTTTTTTTTTCTCGTCGTTTGAGGGTTTTTTTCACTTGTCAGGCGGCGTTATATTTAATCTCGTCGTCAGCCGGTGTTTTTTTTTCTCTCGTTATCAGGCGGCCTTTTTTTCTCGCGTCATAAGGCGGCCTTTTTTTTTCTCTTGTCGTCAGGCAGCGTTTTTTTTTCTCGGCGTCAGGTGGCGTTTTTTTCTCTTATCATCAGGCGGCATTTTTTTCTCTCTCGTCGTCAGGCGGCGATTTTTTTTTTCTCGCCGGCTGCATTTTTTTTTTCTCCCGTCAGGCGGCGTTTTATTTTCTTTCGGCAGACTGCAGGTTTTTTTCTCTCTCGTCGTCAGGCGGCGTTTTTTTTATCTCTAGTCGGAAGGGGAGAGGAGCTCGGCTCGCGGGAGAAAGGGGAGAGCGGGCTCGGCTCGCGGGAGGAAGGGGAGAGCGGGCTCGGCTCGCGGGAGGAAGGGGAGAGCGGGCTCGGCTCGCGGAAGGAAGGGGAGAGTGGGCTCGGCTCGCAAAGGGTTGGAGAGCAGGCTCGGCTCTCGGGGGCAGGGAAAGGGGGCTCGGGAGGAGGGGTGGGATAGAAGCCGCCACCGCGGGCCGCACAGTGAGTGCCGGCAGGCCACATGCGGCCCGCGTGTTGTGCAGGCCTGCTTTAAATGAAAAAATGTCCCACAGCAAATTCTCAATACTGAGTCCAGTATTCTGGATATTATAGTGGAAATAATTGTCACTCAAAAATTAGTGTGACTGTCTCCTCACATAAAAGAAACTTGTGTTACGCTGTCTATCATATGGGGCGTAATCCGTTAGGTAAGAAATAGTCTATCTACCAATTTCAGTGATAGATCTATTGGCAAGCCCCTAAAATACGAGACAGGGAAATGCCTAATGGAACATATTTACCGGGTGAAGCAGATGATTCAAGCGTTGACAGGAACCCTCTCAGTCGTTGGCACTCAGCTGGTGTTGCAGTGCTCTACATACCGACCTCTGGTTCTCCTCGATCTATGGAGGGGGCTGCGCCATTGCCTCGGGTGTCCCCAGGAAATCTCTCGGTCGTTGGCACTCAGATGAAATGGCAGTGCTCTATGTGTCGACCTCCGGTATCCTCCGATTCACAGAAGGTAGCAGACCCACTCACATGTGTTCGTTTGCTTGCTTCTCTCTCAGTAATATCCCTTTAGATCACAGCTCTCACCAGTCTCATGTCTCTCCATAGAACAGCACTATCCTCCTCCACAAGTATAACTGTGTGTTACCGCAAACATGCACACTAAGCAGCACCTGGATTCAATGACATCTCACCTACCATGCACCAGCCTCATCTCTCCGTGGTAAAGGAATCAGTAACAATGCTTCCGGTGTGCGGTGACGAGGGAGGAACACATAGGAGAAGCCTCGGATAATGATGAACGGAACCAAGTTGACTTTAGAGAATATATTAAAATAAAGGATCAAACAGGGAACATGTAACTGTTTAGAGTATATCTCCTGCTATAAACATAGACTTCTTCAGGGGTATGAAAACAAAAAGAGTTCATCCGTGATAAAATAGACTTCAAAGAGGGAAATGTCTTTCGTTATAGGAACAAGAATAAGAGAGGAAAAGTAGAACTAAACAATCCTGAGTCATCCACTGATTGGGAACAATCTGCAAGTGAGGGGGAACAAGATGCAGAAAGCAGAGTACCCCTCGCATCCCCCTCTGGTAATACCTTTCCTTTTTTAGAGGCTCCCAGGTATCCCTCAGAGCACAGAGGAAGACCAGGCGGGGGAAGGGAGGGCTTTCTAATGAATCGGGAAGTCTGGGCATACCAGGGTCAAACAAGACCATGGGGATCCAAAAAGACTAGACAGAAACAACACAAGTAATAAACTTCTCCAATAAAGTCCTTAATCACCACATTGAGTTACTATCTAAAGGTCTATCTTTCTCACCGACACACCAACTAGACATCTTTGAATGTATCAAGGATGTAAATCTCTTCTCTAGAAAGTTACTATTATACAAATTCTTCCATAGACGACAACAAAATAATTATCGTGATACACCTTTTGAAGAATTTGATCAGAGAGACTTTGAATGTCTTAAAACATTAGACAGTTTCCTAGAGGAGAATGAGAGAGGACCTGGTGAGGGCCCCTTTACCGATTTAAGAGACAAATCTAAATTTACACCTCCTTTTGAAACGAGTTCAAATGTGGACACTTTTTCAAAAATGGTTACAGTGGATATTCAAAAACGTCCAAGATCATATGTGAATACTAATTTGACCCATCATGAGCTTATTGCCCTCAAAGACTTAGAACAAGACCCTGAGATTATCATTAAGTCGTCAGATAATGGCGGAAATGTTGTGGTATTAAATAGAGAGGCCTATGTCAAGGAATGTAAAGGTCTTTTGAGTGATAAGAAATGCTATCAAATCCTACTGTCTGACCCCACCCAATGGTATAAAAAAGAACTATTGAACATTCTGAATGAAGGATTAGTGAATAAGGTGATCAGTCAACAAGAATTTGACTTTATTATGATTAACAACCCCCAAATTGCAACATTCTATCATCTGCCTAAGGTGCATAAAGGGAGGATACCGCCACCTGGCAGACCGATAGTGTCAGGAATTAACAACCTGACTTCAAATGCAAGTATATATGTGGACACTATCCTTCGTCCTTTTGTAAGTTCACTTCCGTCTTTCCTTTGTGACATAAAGGATGTTTTACTGAAACTTGACGATGTAATAGTTACAACCAAAACTCTTCTAGTGGGGTTAGACGTAGAATGGCTATATACCAGCATACCTCATGTATATGTTATGAAGTCTATTCAGCATTTTCTTAAATCTCGAGACAATAAGGCAGATTTACATAATCAGTTTGTTGTCCAATTATTACATTTTGTTTTTCCCAAAAACGACTTCCTATTTGACAACCAAATATATCATCAGATCCAGGGCACCATTATGGGGACCACCTGTGCCCCCACCTACGCCAATGTCTATCTAGGCTGGTGGGAGGATACTGTGGTCTTCAGCGAAGCCCTGGAGATGTATACTGACCATATAGAACTATGGGCCAGGTACATTGAGTATGTGATAATTTTATGGAAAGGTTCAGAACAACTCTTAGGTGAATTCATAAAAATCTTGAACCTCAATGAACATAATCTCAAACTAATCCATGAGGTTAATAAAGAATCTTTACATTTCCTTGATTTGACAATTACAAAAGGCCTTGATGGGAAAATAAATACGTCTATCTTTAGGAAACAGACTGCAACAAACAGCCTGCTTAGAGCGAAAAGTCACCATCCTACACATACCATTGCCAACATTCCTACGGGTCAATTCCTTTGACTGCGGAGAAACTGTTCCACTACTAGTGAATTTATGAAACAGTCAAAGGATATGACCAATAGATTCCTGGACCGGGGATACAGTAGGGGTCTTGTAAAGAGGGCTTACCAAAGGGCAGCAGCTATTTCAAGACATATACTGTTGACCAAGGGCCAAAGACAACTTACTAATGGTGACAACACCATTAGATTCATTGGGACATTCAACAATCAGTGGTCACCCATAAAAAACATTTTTAAGAGACACTGGCATCTATTGATGCAAGGCGATGACTTTAAACAGGTTCTTAGATCAACTCCTACAATGACTTCTATGAGGGCGAAGAATTTGAAGGTCAGACTTGTTCATAGTCACTATCAGAAGCCACGTGTAAAAACCTGGCTGCAAGACCGCATACCTCGGGGGTCTTACCCTTGGTGTAGATGTAAGGCCTGTGCTTATACCTCAACCACGAAACATTTCACTGACTTGAACAAAACAAGAATTTACCCTATAAAGGAATATATTAACTGTTTGACTACAGGAGTAATATATCTTATATCATGTAAATGCGGCAAACAATACGTCGGTAAGACGCACAGACCATTGAAAGTAAGGATACTTGAACCCTTTGGTTCTGTGAGAAACCGCATTGATACTCCTGTATAAAGACATGTTATTAACAAACATGATGGCAAGGCCGGATGCCTACATTTTTGTGGGATTGAACATGTCCCACGGGGACCAAGGAGGGGAGATTGGGACAGGTTGTTGATGCAGAGAGAATGTAGATGGATTTACACCCTAGGGACTCTAAGCCCCAATGGATTGAATGAAGGGTATATGTATAACTTATTCCTCTAAGATATTGATATAACACTCTAGGGAGTTATTACTCTACCTATACTTTAATAGTAAAGAGGTCCCTATTATATTATACTATAGGTATGTTTGTAGACATGATTTCTTTAAATTATATGTCACATATACTTGTCTATAGAGTTGGCATTTTAGGGTTGTGGGGATCCAGGGATACAGTGAGTGGAATAACACTCACCGGACCCGTTTTGACTATTAGAGGTCGACCCAATTAAGTTCACTCACTCCTACAACTTCCTATTACTATTGAACACATTTAACACAAATCCCTATAAAATGGGAGTTCTCTCTATAATACTAACACTATTGGATTTTTAATTTATATTATATTTTATTATAATATTTAAATATACTTTTCGATGTATTACTTTTAGGTTATATCACTTTATCACATTACAACACTCAGCATATAGACCTCGATACCATGGGCTAAAGCATGAGGGTCCCATAAACACACTTTATATACACACAGGTTGTGTGATCCCTTCCTTTGTGTTCTCCCGTGAGAAAATATGTCAGTTAATGTTTTTTAGATGTAATTATGATGCTGGCCTAGCCTGAATGGGCGGCACAGCAGATGACCGGGGGGCACAGCAGATGACCGGGGGGCTCAGCCTCCCCGAACCGGATTGGTCGCAAGAGCAGCCAGGGAAGGGGTATTAGGCATAAAACCGGCAGCCAGGAGGGAGGTGCGGCCTCTTGCTCCTGGCTTGCCACAGATGGTGTAGCGTCCCTCTCCTCTCCTGCAAGGTTAAGGTACGACCCAGGCAACCCCCCTCCCGTATTGCCACGCTTTTTGAATTGGTGCGCGAGGGGGGGAGGGACGGGATTCAGGGAGGAGAGGGACTCCATGGTGCCCCCCGTCCTCCATCTGCAGCGTGCGGGCGCGATCCTATCCCATGCAGCGGTTTAGGGGCTGCGCGTGGCCTGCTCGGGATGCAGAGGTACAGCTGCTTCCCCTTCCCCCAGTGCCAACGCGGTGCTGCTGCACAGGCACTTAGGTGCTCCGAGCGTTTGGGCTCTGGTCTGTCCGCCCCCATCCGGGCCGGAGTGCCGGGGGGAGCGATCAGCTGGGGAAGGAGGAGAGGCACCGGAACTGGGGGGAAAGCACAGAAGGCGGGCCACTTCTCACGCCCACACCATTGGCGGGGAGGAGGCAGAGCGGGTAGACGGGGGAATCACCCAGTGCGGGAGGCGGGTGCGCGGGTCTCCCGCGTGGCGCTGCTCCTGGCGATAGGGCCAGCACCAGGGGGGAGAATGGGCAGGGGAACAGGACACTGGCAGGCGAGACATGCCGGGGGGAGTTTAAGGACATGCATAAGGGTCTGCTTTCCTGCACCCCAGGGTTAATTTGTGTATATGTGCATAGGTTATGGGTGTATATAGGTAGGTAGGTATGTATGTGGGTATATGGGGTAGAGGTGAGTGGGTACGCTTATGTGCACAGATATATAGGTGTGAGATATAGGGGCATATATATGTATAAGTTGCGTGTATATATAGATATGTATATGTGGGCGGGTATGTATGTGGATATAGATATGGTTATGTAGGAGGTTGGTGTGGGTACATGAGTGTATGTATAGGTGAGTATATGTGGATATAAGGGGCATGGGTTGTGCATGTATAGGCTTGGACAGGGCGGTATATGCGGACAGAGGTATGTATACGGGGCGGGCATGCATAGGGAGGGGCGTAGGCAAGGTGGGATATACAGATACGGGGTTACACATGCTCTGCCTTAAATCGGGGGGACTATCACAGGCGGGACCCTGGAGGCAGGGATCCTATTGGGGGATTGGTCAGGGGTTGCTTTCGGGCACGGTGGAGTGGCTCCGACTGGCCGTGGGTTAGGATGGCCGGGTAAGGGAGGTTAAATCCAGGCGTGACTTAGTTGTCTCCATGCACTCAGGCAAGGGGTTGGGATGGGGTTCGGCCCTCAACATAGCTCATTGCTCCCAGATATATTTTTCACAAAAAAAAATAAGTTGATATACAGGGGTAACATGTAATTTTGTTATTACAGCAGTCGCACAGTAAGGCCAGCGCATAGGCAAAGCACAGCGCTATCGGGAATGTCATTACAGGCCAGTACGATGCGGCTCTTGGCAGAAGCACAGGACCACTACGAGGGGTGGTTGCACCAGCAATTGTGGGCACTGACGCAGGGATCCGGGAGCAACCAAGCAGGGTCAAGCAGCAGGGAAAGCGCTCAAGCGGGTTCGGAGGCTATGTGTGCCGAGGCATGGCCGTCATCAAGTGACGTAAGGCGGTCCTAGCGGACGGAAGGTGGCGGTTGGTTAACAACAAAAAAAAAAGTGCGTATATTTATGTATATAGAATATTTATGTATATAGATATATATGTGTATGTATGAGCATGGGAATGAGGTCCAACACGGACGGAAGATCCCACCGCCGGGCGCGGGGATAGCTGTGTGGATCTGGCCGCGAGCTGAATGACAGACAGCCATGGGAGGGGCGAACGGCGCCCAAGGAGGATTAGCGGAGCACGTGGGGCCAATAGCGGGCACGTGTGGGGGCGGGGAGCTGGAGCCCCGGATGGCGGACTTACGATTAGAAAATGATGAATCCAGTGGGGGGTTTCTTTCAACCTTGTTTTCTTTTACAGGAAAGGCGGGAGCGGTTGGGACACTGTCAACCTCGCTTTGCGGCGCTAGTACGTTGTCCACGGCTCGTAAGCAGACGGGGCGCCCCGTCGAGCCTGCAAATAAAACTCGGAGGGGCAAGGACTTCGAGGTTGGTCCCGACAGGTGGTTCACATCGCCGGCGGGGACCGGGACACCAAAGGGTAAGCGTAAGAGAACTACGCATTTAGGGGGGGCTGCCTTGCCAGGCATCAGCGGTTCCCTGATACCGGACAGTTTGGTAGCGGGGGCGGCGGGCAATGCCGAGGCGAGATTGATCAGCGTAATGGAAAAGGTCGTTCAGGCGGCGTTACTTGCGGCAGGCATAGGCAAGACAAGTGAGGCACAAGGAGGAACAGCAGCAGGGGGGACCCCGGAGCAGGAAGCACGTCAGCAAGGATTACACAGGAGCAGGCTTCAGTGGGGGAGGAAGGCGCTAGTGGGGGGCGCGAGCAGCGCAGGATCAGCAGTTACTCAGGTTGCAGCAGCAGGGAACGGGAGTAACGGCAGCAGCTAGCGCAGTAGGAGGAGCAGCGGAAGGGACGGTGATCAAAGGGGCCAGTAGCGGCATCAGGGTCAAAGAGGGTGGGGGATGCGGGATATGGGGATTCGTACACAGCGGTCACCCGATCACTGGGCGCGCATCTGTCAAACGAGGTGAAGGAAAGAATTTGGGCGAGGGACTATGTTGAGTTACTGACGTTGCTTCCCGGGTACAATGACGCGGTAGCGAAATCCGAGAAGAAAGGAGAGGCCAAGAAGAACGATATAGAAAGACGGTTGTACCCACGCACTTTCAGTAACTAGGTGCAGGCGTTTGGGATATTGGCGGGCGTGGCGGGCGAAAAGGAGCTGCAATTATGCTCCACGTTGTTCAAATACCAGGACATAATCAGGAAGGCGTTCCAAAAATACGGGGGATTGGGATGGTGGACATACGACGTAGAATTCAGGCAAAGTATGCAGGAGAGTGGTTACGTGGGACCGTAAGGATGTTGACTTATATTTAGAACACATTTCGGGGGGAGGAGGTTCATCCTCTCGTGGGGCAGGCTCTCAGGGGGACATGTTCAGTAACAATCCACAGGAGGGTTCGGAATGGTTCGCGCGGCCGGCAGGAGGGGGCGCGCAGTTGGTAAACAGTCGGGCATATGCTGGGGGTTTAATGAGTCAAAATGCAGATTCCTCAACTGTCATTTCCAACACACCTGCGCCAGGGTTCGGGTGCCAGCACCCCAAGACAAAATGTTACAAGAAGGACAGTAAGGGGTTTAAGGGAACAGGACAGCAGGATGGCGTGAACGACAATTTCGGTAGAGACAATGGCGCCTTGGCGGGAAAGACACCCAATAAAAGGGCAGCCGAGTTATGGCAGAAGGGTTCAAGGAGGCAGCGAGCAAGGGTATGGCGGTACGGGCCTGATTTAAGGGGGGGTCAAGACCGCAATTTTATAGAAGGGTTCAGAACAACTCTTGGGTGAAGTCATAAAAATCTTGAACCTCAATGAACATAATCTCAAACTAACCCATGAGGTTAATAAAGAATCTTTACATTTCCTTGATTTGACAATTACAAAAGGCCTTGATGGGAGAATAAATATGTCTATCTTTAGGAAACAGACTGCAACAAACAGCCTGCTTAGAGCGGATAGTCACCATTCTACACATACCATTTTCAACATTCCTACGGGTCAATTCCTTCAACTGCGGAGAAACTGTTCTACTACTAGTGAATTTATGAAACAGTCAAGGGATATGACCAATAGATTCCTGGACCAGGGATACAGTAGGGGTCTTTTAAAGAGGGCTTACCAAAGAGCAGCAGCTACTCCAAGACATATACTGTTGACCAAGGGCCAAAGACAACTTACTAATGGTGACAACGCCATTAGATTCATTGGGACATTCAACAATCAGTGGTCAGCCATAAAAAAAACATTTTTAAGAAACACTGGCATCTATTGATGCAAGGCGATGACTTTAAACAGGTTCTTAGATCAACTCCTACAATGACATGTAGGAGGGCGAAGAATTTGAAGGACAGGCTTGTTCATAGTCACTATCAGAAGCCACGTGTAAAAACCTGGCTGGAAGACCGCATACCTCGGGGGTCTTACCCTTGTTGTAGATGTAAGGCCTGTGCTTATACCTCAGTCACAAAACATTTCACTGACTTGAACAAAACAAGAATTTACCCTATAAAGGAATATATTAACTGTTTGACTACAGGAGTAATATATCTTATATCATGTAAATGCGGCAAACAATACGTCGGTAAGACGCACAGACCATTGAAAGTAAGGATACTTGAACCCTTTGGTTCTGTGAGAAACCGCATTGATACTCCTGTATAAAGACATGTTATTAACAAACATGATGGCAAGGCCGGATGCCTACATTTTTGTGGGATTGAACATGTTCCATGGGTACCAAGGAAGGGAGATTAGGACAGGCTGTTGATGCAGAGAGAATGTAGATGGATTTACACCCTAGGGACTCTAAGCCCCAATGGATTGAATGAAGGGTATATGTATAACTCATTCCTCTAAGATATTGATATAACACTCTAGGGAGTTATTACTCTACCTATACCTTAATAGTAAAGAGGTCCCTATTATATTATACTATATATATGTTTGTAGACATGATTTCTTTAAAGTATATGTCACATATACTAGTCTATAGAGTTGGCATTTTAGGGTTGTGGGGATCCAGGGATACAGTGAGTGGAATAACACTCACCGGACCCGTTTTGACTATTAGAGGTCGACCCAATTAAGTTCACACACTCCTACAACTTCCTATTACTATTGAACACATTTAACACAAATCCCTATAAAATGGGAGTTCTCTCTATAATACTAACACTATTGGATTTTTATTTTATATTATATTTTATTTTAATATTTACATATACTTTTCGATGTATTAATTTTAGATTATATCACTTTATCACATTACAACACTCGGCATATAGACCTCGATACCATGGGCTAAAGCATGAGGGTCCCATACACACACTTTATATACACACAGGTTGTGTGATCCCTTCCTTTGTGTTCTCCCGTGAGAAAATATGTCAGTTAATGTTTTTAGATGTAATTATGAAGCTGGCCTAGCCTGAATGGGTGGCACAGCAGATGACCGGGGGGCACAGCAGATGACCGGGGGGCTCAGCCTCCCCAAACCGGATTGGTCGCAAGAGCAGCCGGGGAAGGGGTATTAGGCATAAAACCAGCAGCCAGGAGGGAGGTGCGGCCTCTTGCTCCTGGCTTGCCACAGATGGTGTAGCGTCCCTCTCCTCTCCTGCAAGGTTAAGGTACGACCCAGGCAACCCCCCTCCCGTATTGCCACGCTTTTCGAATTGGTGCGCGAGGGGGTGGGGGGGACGGGATTCAGGGAGGAGAGGGACTCCATGGTGCCCCCCGTCCTCCATCTGCAGCGTGCGGGCGCGATCCTATCCCGTGCAGCGGTTTATCGGCTTCTAGTGCGGCGGTCCGGGGGCTGCGCGTGGCCTGCTCGGGATGCAGAGGTACAGCTGCTTCCCCTTCCCCCAGTGCCAACGCGGTGCTGCTGCACAGGCACTTAGGTGCTCCGAGCGTTTGGGCTCTGGTCTGTCCGCCCCCATCCGGGCCGGAGTGCCGGGGGGAGCGATCAGCTGGGGAAGGAGGAGAGGCACCGGAACTGGGGGGAAAGCACAGGAGGCAGGCCACTTCTCACCCCCACACCATTGGAGGGGAGGAGGCAGAGCGGGTAGACGGGGGGAATCACCCAGTGCGGGAGGCGAGTGCGCGGGTCTCCCGCGTGGCGCTGCTCCTGGCGATAGGGCCAGCACCAGGGGGGAGAATGGGCAGGGGAACAGGACACTGGCAGGCGAGACATGCCGCGGGGAGTTTAAGGACATGCATAAGGGTCTGCTTTCCTGCACCCCAGGGTTAATTTGTGTATATGTGCATAGGTTATGGGTGTATATAGGTAGGTAGGTATTTATGTATTGGGTATATGGGGTAGAGGTGAGTGGGTACGCTTATGTGCACAGATATATAGGTGTGAGATATAGGGGCATATATATGTATAAGTTGCGTGTATATATAGATATGTATATGTGGGCGGGTATGTATGTGGATATGGTTATGTAGGAGGTTGGTGTGGGTACATGAGTGTATGTATAGGTGAGTATATGTGGATATAAGGGGCATGGGTTGCGCATATATAGGCTTGGACAGGGCGGTATATGCGGACAGAGGTATGTATACGGAGCGGGCATGCATAGGGAGGGGCGTAGGCAAGGTGGGATATACAGATACGGGGTTACACACGCTCTGCCTTAAATCGGGGGGACTATCACAGGCGGGACCCTGGAGGCAGGGATCCTATTGGGGGATTGGTCAGGGGTTGCTTTCGGGCACGGTGGAGTGGCTCCGACTGGCCGTGGGTTAGGATGGCCGGGTAAGGGAGGTTAAATCCAGGGGTGACTTGGTTGTCTCAATGCACTCAGGCAAGGGGTTGGGATCGGGTTCGGCCCTCAACATAGCTCATTGCTCCCAGATATATTTTCCACAAAAAAAAATAAGTTGATATACAGGGGTAACATGTAATTTTGTTATTACAGCAGTCGCACAGTAAGGCCAGCGCATAGGCAAAGCACAGCGCTATCGGGAATGTCATTACAGGCCAGTACGATGCGGCTCTTGGCAGAAGCACAGGACCACTACGAGGGGTGGTTGCACCAGCAATTGTGGGCACTGACGCAGGGATCCGGGAGCAACCAAGCAGGGTCAAGTAGCAGGGAAAGCGCTCAAGCGGGTTCCGAGGCTATGTGTGCCGAGGCATGGCCGTCATCAAGTGACGTAAGGCGGTCCTAGCGGACGGAAGGTGGCGGTTGGTCAACAACAAAAAAAAAAGTGTGCGTATATTTATGTATATAGAATATTTATGTATATAGATATATATGTGTATGTATGAGCATGGGAATGAGGTCCAACACGGACGGAAGATCCCACCGCCGGGCGTGGGGATAGCGGTGTGGATCTGGCCGCGAGCTGAATGACAAACGGCCATGGGAGGGGCGAAGGGTGCCCAAGGAGGATTAGCGGAGCACGTGGGGCCAACAGCGGGCACGTGCGGGGGCGGGGAGCTGGAGCCCCGGATGGCGGACTTACGATTAGAAAATGATGAATCCAGTGGGGGGTTTCTTTCAACCTTGTTTTCTCTTACAGGAAAGGCGGGAGCGGTTGGGACACTGTCGACCTCGCTTTGCGGCGCTGGTACGTTGTCCACGGCTCGTAAGCAGACGGGGCGCCCCGTCGAGCCTGCAAATAAAACTCGGAGGGGCAAGGACTTCGAGGTTGGTCCCGACAGGTGGTTCACATCGCCGGCGGGGACCGGGACACCAAAGGGTAAGCGTAAGGGAACTACGCATTATGGGGGGGCTGCCTTGCCAGGCATCAGCGGTTCTCCGATACCGAACAGTTTGGTAGCGGGGGCGGCGGACAATGCCGAGGCGAGATTGATCAGCGTAATGGAAAAGGGCGTTCAGGCGGCGTTACTTGCGGCAGGCATAGGCAAGACAAGTGAGGCACAAGGAGGAACAGCAGCAGGGGGGACCCCGGAGCAGGAAGCACGTCAGCAAGGATTACACAGGAGCAGGCTTCAGTGGGGGAGGAAGGCGCTAGTGGGGGGCGCGAGCAGCGCAGGATCAGCAGTTACTCAGGTTGCAGCAGCAGGGAACGGGAGTAACGGCAGCAGCTAGCGCAGTAGGAGGAGCAGCGGAAGGGACGGTGATCGTGGTGCCAGTAGCGGCATCAGGGTCAAAGAGGGTGGGGGATGCGGGATATGGGGATTCATACACAGCGGTCACCCGATCACTGGGCGCGCATCTGTCAAACGAGGTGAAGGAAAGAATTTGGGCGAGGGACTATGTTGAGTTACTGACGTTGCTTCCCGGGTACAATGACGCGGTAGCGAAATCCGAGAAGAAAGGAGAGGCCAAGAAGAACGATATAGAAAGACGGTTGTACCCACGCACTTTCAGTAACTAGGTACAGGCGTTTGGGATATTGGCGGGCGTGGCGGGCGAAAAGGAGCTGCAATTATGCTCCACGTTGTTCAAATACCAGGACATAATCAGGAAGGCGTTCCAAAAATACGGGGGATTGGGATGGTGGACATACGACGTAGAATTCAGGCAAAGTATGCAGGAGAGTGGTTACGTGGGACCGTAAGGATGTTGACTTATATTTAGAACACATTTCGGGGGGAGGAGGTTCATCCTCTCGTGGGGCAGGCTCTCAGGGGGACATGTTCAGTAACAATCCACAGGAGGGTTCGGAATGGTTCGCGCGGCCGGCAGGAGGGGGCGCGCAGTTGGTAAACAGTCGGGCATATGCTGGGGATTTAATGAGTCAAAATGCAGATTCCTCAACTGTCATTTCCAACACACCTGCGCCAGGGTTCGGGTGCCAGCACCCCAAGACAAAATGTTACAAGAAGGACAGTAAGGGGTTTAAGGGAACAGGACAGCAGGATGGCGTGAACGACAATTTCGGTAGAGACAATGGCGCCTTGGCGGGAAAGACACCCAATAAAAGGGCAGCCGAGTTATGGCAGAAGGGTTCAAGGAGGCAGCGAGCAAGGATATGGCGGTACGGGCCTGATTTAAGGGGGGGTCAAGACCGCAATTTTATAGAAGGGTTCAGAACAACTCTTGGGTGAAGTCATAAAAATCTTGAACCTCAATGAACATAATCTCAAACTAACCCATGAGGTTAATAAAGAATCTTTACATTTCCTTGATTTGACAATTACAAAAGGCCTTGATGGGAGAATAAATATGTCTATCTTTAGGAAACAGACTGCAACAAACAGCCTGCTTAGAGCGGATAGTCACCATTCTACACATACCATTTTCAACATTCCTACGGGTCAATTCCTTCAACTGCGGAGAAACTGTTCTACTACTAGTGAATTTATGAAACAGTCAAGGGATATGACCAATAGATTCCTGGACCAGGGATACAGTAGGGGTCTTTTAAAGAGGGCTTACCAAAGAGCAGCAGCTACTCCAAAACATATACTGTTGACCAAGGGCCAAAGACAACTTACTAATGGTGACAACGCCATTAGATTCATTGGGACATTCAACAATCAGTGGTCAGCCATAAAAAAAACATTTTTAAGAAACACTGGCATCTATTGATGCAAGGCGATGACTTTAAACAGGTTCTTAGATCAACTCCTACAATGACATGTAGGAGGGCGAAGAATTTGAAGGACAGGCTTGTTCATAGTCACTATCAGAAGCCACGTGTAAAAACCTGGCTGGAAGACCGCATACCTCGGGGGTCTTACCCTTGTTGTAGATGTAAGGCCTGTGCTTATACCTCAGTCACAAAACATTTCACTGACTTGAACAAAACAAGAATTTACCCTATAAAGGAATATATTAACTGTTTGACTAATGGAGTAATATATCTTATATCATGTAAATGCGGCAAACAATACGTCGGTAAGACGCACAGACCATTGAAAGTAAGGATACTTGAACCCTTTGGTTCTGTGAGAAACCGCATTGATACTCCTGTATAAAGACATGTTATTAACAAACATGATGGCAAGGCCGGATGCCTACATTTTTGTGGGATTGAACATGTTCCATGGGTACCAAGGAAGGGAGATTAGGACAGGCTGTTGATGCAGAGAGAATGTACATGGATTTACACCCTAGGGACTCTAAGCCCCAATGGATTGAATGAAGGGTATATGTATAACTCATTCCTCTAAGATATTGATATAACACTCTAGGGAGTTATTACTCTACCTATACCTTAATAGTAAAGAGGTCCCTATTATATTATACTATATATATGTTTGTAGACATGATTTCTTTAAAGTATATGTCACATATACTAGTCTATAGAGTTGGCATTTTAGGGTTGTGGGGATCCAGGGATACAGTGAGTGGAATAACACTCACCGGACCCGTTTTGACTATTAGAGGTCGACCCAATTAAGTTCACACACTCCTACAACTTCCTATTACTATTGAACACATTTAACACAAATCCCTATAAAATGGGAGTTCTCTCTATAATACTAACACTATTGGATTTTTATTTTATATTATATTTTATTTTAATATTTACATATACTTTTCGATGTATTAATTTTAGATTATATCACTTTATCACATTACAACACTCGGCATATAGACCTCGATACCATGGGCTAAAGCATGAGGGTCCCATACACACACTTTATATACACACAGGTTGTGTGATCCCTTCCTTTGTGTTCTCCCGTGAGAAAATATGTCAGTTAATGTTTTTAGATGTAATTATGAAGCTGGCCTAGCCTGAATGGGTGGCACAGCAGATGACCGGGGGGCACAGCAGATGACCGGGGGGCTCAGCCTCCCCAAACCGGATTGGTCGCAAGAGCAGCCGGGGAAGGGGTATTAGGCATAAAACCAGCAGCCAGGAGGGAGGTGCGGCCTCTTGCTCCTGGCTTGCCACAGATGGTGTAGCGTCCCTCTCCTCTCCTGCAAGGTTAAGGTACGACCCAGGCAACCCCCCTCCCGTATTGCCACGCTTTTCGAATTGGTGCGCGAGGGGGTGGGGGGGATGGGATTCAGGGAGGAGAGGGACTCCATGGTGCCCCCCGTCCTCCATCTGCAGCGTGCGGGCGCGATCCTATCCCGTGCAGCGGTTTATCGGCTTCTAGTGCGGCGGTCCGGGGGCTGCGCGTGGCCTGCTCGGGATGCAGAGGTACAGCTGCTTCCCCTTCCCCCAGTGCCAACGCGGTGCTGCTGCACAGGCACTTAGGTGCTCCGAGCGTTTGGGCTCTGGTCTGTCCGCCCCCATCCGGGCCGGAGTGCCGGGGGGAGCGATCAGCTGGGGAAGGAGGAGAGGCACCGGAACTGGGGGGAAAGCACAGGAGGCAGGCCACTTCTCACCCCCACACCATTGGAGGGGAGGAGGCAGAGCGGGTAGACGGGGGGAATCACCCAGTGCGGGAGGCGAGTGCGCGGGTCTCCCGCGTGGCGCTGCTCCTGGCGATAGGGCCAGCACCAGGGGGGAGAATGGGCAGGGGAACAGGACACTGGCAGGCGAGACATGCCGCGGGGAGTTTAAGGACATGCATAAGGGTCTGCTTTCCTGCACCCCAGGGTTAATTTGTGTATATGTGCATAGGTTATGGGTGTATATAGGTAGGTAGGTATTTATGTATTGGGTATATGGGGTAGAGGTGAGTGGGTACGCTTATGTGCACAGATATATAGGTGTGAGATATAGGGGCATATATATGTATAAGTTGCGTGTATATATAGATATGTATATGTGGGCGGGTATGTATGTGGATATGGTTATGTAGGAGGTTGGTGTGGGTACATGAGTGTATGTATAGGTGAGTATATGTGGATATAAGGGGCATGGGTTGCGCATATATAGGCTTGGACAGGGCGGTATATGCGGACAGAGGTATGTATACGGAGCGGGCATGCATAGGGAGGGGCGTAGGCAAGGTGGGATATACAGATACGGGGTTACACACGCTCTGCCTTAAATCGGGGGGACTATCACAGGCGGGACCCTGGAGGCAGGGATCCTATTGGGGGATTGGTCAGGGGTTGCTTTCGGGCACGGTGGAGTGGCTCCGACTGGCCGTGGGTTAGGATGGCCGGGTAAGGGAGGTTAAATCCAGGGGTGACTTGGTTGTCTCAATGCACTCAGGCAAGGGGTTGGGATCGGGTTCGGCCCTCAACATAGCTCATTGCTCCCAGATATATTTTCCACAAAAAAAAATAAGTTGATATACAGGGGTAACATGTAATTTTGTTATTACAGCAGTCGCACAGTAAGGCCAGCGCATAGGCAAAGCACAGCGCTATCGGGAATGTCATTACAGGCCAGTACGATGCGGCTCTTGGCAGAAGCACAGGACCACTACGAGGGGTGGTTGCACCAGCAATTGTGGGCACTGACGCAGGGATCCGGGAGCAACCAAGCAGGGTCAAGTAGCAGGGAAAGCGCTCAAGCGGGTTCCGAGGCTATGTGTGCCGAGGCATGGCCGTCATCAAGTGACGTAAGGCGGTCCTAGCGGACGGAAGGTGGCGGTTGGTCAACAACAAAAAAAAAAGTGTGCGTATATTTATGTATATAGAATATTTATGTATATAGATATATATGTGTATGTATGAGCATGGGAATGAGGTCCAACACGGACGGAAGATCCCACCGCCGGGCGTGGGGATAGCGGTGTGGATCTGGCCGCGAGCTGAATGACAAACGGCCATGGGAGGGGCGAAGGGTGCCCAAGGAGGATTAGCGGAGCACGTGGGGCCAACAGCGGGCACGTGCGGGGGCGGGGAGCTGGAGCCCCGGATGGCGGACTTACGATTAGAAAATGATGAATCCAGTGGGGGGTTTCTTTCAACCTTGTTTTCTCTTACAGGAAAGGCGGGAGCGGTCGGGACACTGTCGACCTCGCTTTGCGGCGCTGGTACGTTGTCCACGGCTCGTAAGCAGACGGGGCGCCCCGTCGAGCTTGCAAATAAAACTCGGAGGGGCAAGGACTTCGAGGTTGGTCCCGACAGGTGGTTCACATCGCCGGCGGGGACCGGGACACCAAAGGGTAAGCGTAAGGGAACTACGCATTATGGGGGGGCTGCCTTGCCAGGCATCAGCGGTTCTCCGATACCGAACAGTTTGGTAGCGGGGGCGGCGGACAATGCCGAGGCGAGATTGATCAGCGTAATGGAAAAGGGCGTTCAGGCGGCGTTACTTGCGGCAGGCATAGGCAAGACAAGTGAGGCACAAGGAGGAACAGCAGCAGGGGGGACCCCGGAGCAGGAAGCACGTCAGCAAGGATTACACAGGAGCAGGCTTCAGTGGGGGAGGAAGGCGCTAGTGGGGGGCGCGAGCAGCGCAGGATCAGCAGTTACTCAGGTTGCAGCAGCAGGGAACGGGAGTAACGGCAGCAGCTAGCGCAGTAGGAGGAGCAGCGGAAGGGACGGTGATCGTGGTGCCAGTAGCGGCATCAGGGTCAAAGAGGGTGGGGGATGCGGGATATGGGGATTCATACACAGCGGTCACCCGATCACTGGGCGCGCATCTGTCAAACGAGGTGAAGGAAAGAATTTGGGCGAGGGACTATGTTGAGTTACTGACGTTGCTTCCCGGGTACAATGACGCGGTAGCGAAATCCGAGAAGAAAGGAGAGGCCAAGAAGAACGATATAGAAAGACGGTTGTACCCACGCACTTTCAGTAACTAGGTACAGGCGTTTGGGATATTGGCGGGCGTGGCGGGCGAAAAGGAGCTGCAATTATGCTCCACGTTGTTCAAATACCAGGACATAATCAGGAAGGCGTTCCAAAAATACGGGGGATTGGGATGGTGGACATACGACGTAGAATTCAGGCAAAGTATGCAGGAGAGTGGTTACGTGGGACCGTAAGGATGTTGACTTATATTTAGAACACATTTCGGGGGGAGGAGGTTCATCCTCTCGTGGGGCAGGCTCTCAGGGGGACATGTTCAGTAACAATCCACAGGAGGGTTCGGAATGGTTCGCGCGGCCGGCAGGAGGGGGCGCGCAGTTGGTAAACAGTCGGGCATATGCTGGGGATTTAATGAGTCAAAATGCAGATTCCTCAACTGTCATTTCCAACACACCTGCGCCAGGGTTCGGGTGCCAGCACCCCAAGACAAAATGTTACAAGAAGGACAGTAAGGGGTTTAAGGGAACAGGACAGCAGGATGGCGTGAACGACAATTTCGGTAGAGACAATGGCGCCTTGGCGGGAAAGACACCCAATAAAAGGGCAGCCGAGTTATGGCAGAAGGGTTCAAGGAGGCAGCGAGCAAGGATATGGCGGTACGGGCCTGATTTAAGGGGGGGTCAAGACCGCAATTTTATAGAAGGGTTCAGAACAACTCTTGGGTGAAGTCATAAAAATCTTGAACCTCAATGAACATAATCTCAAACTAACCCATGAGGTTAATAAAGAATCTTTACATTTCCTTGATTTGACAATTACAAAAGGCCTTGATGGGAGAATAAATATGTCTATCTTTAGGAAACAGACTGCAACAAACAGCCTGCTTAGAGCGGATAGTCACCATTCTACACATACCATTTTCAACATTCCTACGGGTCAATTCCTTCAACTGCGGAGAAACTGTTCTACTACTAGTGAATTTATGAAACAGTCAAGGGATATGACCAATAGATTCCTGGACCAGGGATACAGTAGGGGTCTTTTAAAGAGGGCTTACCAAAGAGCAGCAGCTACTCCAAAACATATACTGTTGACCAAGGGCCAAAGACAACTTACTAATGGTGACAACGCCATTAGATTCATTGGGACATTCAACAATCAGTGGTCAGCCATAAAAAAAACATTTTTAAGAAACACTGGCATCTATTGATGCAAGGCGATGACTTTAAACAGGTTCTTAGATCAACTCCTACAATGACATGTAGGAGGGCGAAGAATTTGAAGGACAGGCTTGTTCATAGTCACTATCAGAAGCCACGTGTAAAAACCTGGCTGGAAGACCGCATACCTCGGGGGTCTTACCCTTGTTGTAGATGTAAGGCCTGTGCTTATACCTCAGTCACAAAACATTTCACTGACTTGAACAAAACAAGAATTTACCCTATAAAGGAATATATTAACTGTTTGACTAATGGAGTAATATATCTTATATCATGTAAATGCGGCAAACAATACGTCGGTAAGACGCACAGACCATTGAAAGTAAGGATACTTGAACCCTTTGGTTCTGTGAGAAACCGCATTGATACTCCTGTATAAAGACATGTTATTAACAAACATGATGGCAAGGCCGGATGCCTACATTTTTGTGGGATTGAACATGTTCCATGGGTACCAAGGAAGGGAGATTAGGACAGGCTGTTGATGCAGAGAGAATGTACATGGATTTACACCCTAGGGACTCTAAGCCCCAATGGATTGAATGAAGGGTATATGTATAACTCATTCCTCTAAGATATTGATATAACACTCTAGGGAGTTATTACTCTACCTATACCTTAATAGTAAAGAGGTCCCTATTATATTATACTATATATATGTTTGTAGACATGATTTCTTTAAAGTATATGTCACATATACTAGTCTATAGAGTTGGCATTTTAGGGTTGTGGGGATCCAGGGATACAGTGAGTGGGATAACACTCACCGAACCCGTTTTGACTATTAGAGGTGGACCCATTTAAAGTTCACTCACTCCTACACCTTCCTATCACTATTGAACACATTTAACACAAATCACTATAAAATGGGAATTCTCTCTATAATACTAACACTATTGGATTTTTATTTTATATTATATTTTATTTTAATATTTACATATACTTTTCGATGTATTACTTTTAGATTATATCACTTTATCACATTACAACACTCGGCATATAGACCTCGATACCATGGGCTAAAGCATGAGGGTCCCATACACACACTTTATATACACACAGGTTGTGTGATCCCTTCCTTTGTGTTCTCCCGTGAGAAAATATGTCAGTTTATGTTTTTTAGATGTAATTATGAAGCTGGCCTAGCCTGAATGGGTGGCACAGCAGATGACCGGGGGGCACAGCAGATGACCGGGGGGCTCAGCCTCCCCGAACCGGATTGGTCGCAAGAGCAGCCGGGGAAGGGGTATTAGGCATAAAACCGGCAGCCAGGAGGGAGGTGCGGCCTCTTGCTCCTGGCTTGCCACAGATGGTGTAGCGTCCCTCTCCTCTCCTGCAAGGTTAAGGTACGACCCAGGCAACCGCCCTCCCGTATTGCCACGCTTTTCGAATTGGTGCGCGAGGGGGGGGGGGCGGGATTCAGGGAGGAGAGGGACTCCATGGTGCCCCCCGTCCTCCATCTGCAGTGTGCGGGCGCGATCCTATCCCGTGCAGCGGTTTATCGGCTTCTAGTGCGGCGGTCCGGGGGCTGCGCGTGGCCTGCTCGGGATGCAGAGGTACAGCTGCTTGCCCTTCCCCCAGTGCCAACGCGGTGCTGCTGCACAGGCACTTAGGTGCTCCGAGCGTTTGGGCTCTGGTCTGTCCGCCCCCATCCGGGCCGGAGTGCCGGGGGGAGCGATCAGCTGGGGAAGGAGGAGAGGCACCGGAACTGGGGGGAAAGCACAGGAGGCGGGCCACTTCTCACCCCCACACCATTGGCGGGGAGGAGGCAGAGCGGGTAGCCGGGGGAATCACCCAGTGCGGGAGGCGGGTGCGCGGGTCTCCCACGTGGCGCTGCTCCTGGCGATAGGGCCAGCACCAGGGGGGAGAATGGGCAGGGGAACAGGACACTGGCAGGCGAGACATGCCGGGGGGAGTTTAATGACATGCATAAGGGTCTGCTTTCCTGCACCCCAGGTTTAATTTGTGTATATGTGCATAGGTTATGGGTGTATATAGGTAGGTAGGTATGTATGTATTGGGTATATGGGGTAGAGGTGAGTGGGTACGCTTATGTGCACAGATATATAGGTGTGGGATATAGGGGCATATATATGTATAAGTTGCGTGTATATATATATATATGTATATGTGGGCGGGTATGTATGTGGATATAGATATGGTTATGTAGGAGGTTGGTGTGGGTACATGAGTGTATGTATAGGTGAGTATATGTGGATATAAGGGGCATGGGTTGCGCATATATAGGCTTGGACAGGGTGGTATATGCGGACAGAGGTATGTATACGGGGCGGGCATGCATAGGGAGGGGCGTAGGCAAGGTGGGATATACAGATACGGGGTTACACACGCTCTGCCTTAAATCGGGGGGACTATCACAGGCGGGACCCTGGAGGCAGGGATCCTATTGGGGGATTGGTCAGGGGTTGCTTTCGGGCACGGTGGAGTGGCTCCGACTGGCCGTGGGTAAGGATGGCCGGGTAAGGGAGGTTAAATCCAGGGGTGACTTGGTTGTCTCAATGCACTCAGGCAAGGGGTTGGGATGGGGTTCGGCCCTCAACATATCTCATTGCTCCCAGATATATTTTCCACCAAAAAAAATAAGTTGATATGCAGGGGTAACATGTAATTTTGTTATTACAGCAGTCGCACAGTAAGGCCAGCGCATAGGCAAAGCACAGCGCTATCGGGAATGTCATTACAGGCCAGTACGATGCAGCTCTTGGCAGAAGCACAGGACCACTACGAGGGGTGGTTGCACAAGCAATTGTGGGCACTGACGCAGGGATCCGGGAGCAACCAAGCAGGGTCAAGCAGCAGGGAAAGCGCTCAAGCGGGTTCGGAGGCTATGTGTGCCGAGGCATGGCCGTCATCAAGTGACGTAAGGCGGTCCTAGCGGACGGAAGGTGGCGGTTGGTCAACAACAAAAAAAAAAAGTGTGCGTATATTTATGTATATAGAATATTTATGTATATAGATATATATGTGTATGTATGAGTATGGGAATGAGATCCAACACGGACGGAAGATCCCACCGCCGGGCGCGGGGATAGCGGTGTGGATCTGGCCGCGAGCTGAATGACAGACGGCCATGGGAGGGGCGAAGGGCGACCAAGGAGGATTAGCGGAGCACGTGGGGCCAAAAGCGGGCACGTGCGGGGGCGGGGAGCTGGAGCCCCGGATGGCGGACTTACGATTAGAAAATGATGAATCCTGTGGGGGGTTTCTTTCAACCTTGTTTTCTCTTACATTAAAGGCGGGAGCGGTCGGGACACTGTCGACCTCACTTTGCGGCGCTGGTACGTTGTCCACGGCTCGTAAGCAGACGGGGCGCCCCGTCGAGCCTGCAAATAAAACTCGGAGGGGCAAGGACTTCGATGTTGGTCCCGACAGGTGGTTCACATCGCCGGCGGGGACCGGGACACCAAAGGGTAAGCGTAAGAGAACTACGCATTTAAGGGGGGCTGCCTTGCCAGGCATTAGCGGTTCCCCGATACCGGACAGTTTGGTAGCGGGGGCAGCGGGCAATGCCGAGGCGAGATTGATCAGCGTAATGGAAAAGGGCGTTCAGGCGGCGTTACTTGCGGCAGGCATAGGCAAGACAAGCGAGGCACAAGGAGGAACAGCAGCAGGGGGGACCCCGGAGCAGGAAGCACGTCAGAAAGGATTACACAGGAGCAGGCTTCAGTGGGGGAGGAAGGCGCTAGTGGGGGGCGTGAGCAGCGCAGGACCAGCAGTTACTCAGGTTGCAGCAGCAGGGAACGGGAGTAACGGCAGCAGCTAGCGCAGTAGGAGGAGCAGCGGAAGGGACGGTGATCGTGGTGCCAGTAGCGGCATCAGGGTCAAAGAGGGTGGGGGATGCGGGATATGGGGATTCGTACACAGCGGTCACCCGATCACTGGGCGCGCATCTGTCAAACGAGGTGAAGGAAAGAATTTGGGCGAGGGACTATGTTGAGTTACTGACGTTGCTTCCCGGGTACAATGACGCGGTAGCGAAATCCGAGAACAAAGGAGAGGCCAAGAAGAACGATATAGAAAGACGGTTGTACCCATGCACTTTCAGTAACTAGTTTGGGATCATGGCGGCGTGGCGGGCGAAAAGGAGCTGCAATTATGCTCCACGTTGTTCAAATACCAGGACATAATCAGGAAGGCGTTCCAAAAATACGGGGGATTGGGATGGTGGACATACGACGTAGAATTCAGGCAAAGTATGCAGGAGAGTGGTTACGTGGGACCGTAAGGATGTTGACTTATATTTAGAACACATTTCGGGGGGAGGAGGTTCATCCTCTCGTGGGGCAGGCTCTCAGGGGGACATGTTCAGTAACAATCCACAGGAGGGTTCGGAATGGTTCGCGCGGCCGGCAGGAGGGGCGCGCGCAGTTGTTAAACAGTCGGGCATATGCTGGGGATTTAATGAGTCAAAATGCAGATTCCTCAACTGTCATTTCCAACACACCTGCGCCAGGGTTCGGGTGCCAGCACCCCAAGACAAAATGTTACAAGAAGGACAGTAAGGGGTTTAAGGGAACAGGACAGCAGGATGGCGTGAACGACAATTTCGGTAGAGACAATGGCGCCTTGGCGGGAAAGACACCCAATAAAAGGGCAGCCGAGTTATGGCAGAAGGGTTCAGGGAGGCAGCGAGCAAGGGTATGGCGGTACGGGCCTGATTAAAGGGGGGGTCAAGACCGCAATTTTATAGAAGGGTTCAGAACAACTCTTGGGTGAAGTCATAAAAATCTTGAACCTCAATGAACATAATCTCAAACTAACCCATGAGGTTAATAAAGAATCTTTACATTTCCTTGATTTGACAATTACAAAAGGCCTTGATGGGAGAATAAATATGTCTATTATCTTTAGGAAACAGACTGCAACAAACAGCCTGCTTAGAGCGGATAGTCCCCATCCTACACATACCATTTTCAACATTCCTACGGGTCAATTCCTTCAACTGCGGAGAAACTGTTCTACTACTAGTGAATTTATGAAACAGTCAAGGGATATGACCAATAGATTCCTGGACCAGGGATACAGTAGGGGTCTTTTAAAGAGGGCTTACCAAAGAGCAGCAGCTACTCCAAGACATATACTGTTGACCAAGGGTCAAAGAACTTACTAATGGTGACAACACCATTAGATTCATTGGGACATTCAACAATCAGTGGTCAGCCATAAAAAAAAACATTTTTAAGAGACACTGGCATCTATTGATGCAAGGCGATGACTTTAAACAGGTTCTTAGATCAACTCCTACAATGACATGTAGGAGGGCGAAGAATTTGAAGGACAGGCTTGTTCATAGTCACTATCAGAAGCCACGTGTAAAAACCTGGCTGGAAGACCGCATACCTCGGGGGTCTTACCCTTGTTGTAGATGTAAGGCCTGTGCTTATACCTCAGTCACAAAACATTTCACTGACTTGAACAAAACAAGAATCTACCCTATAAAGGAATATATTAACTGTTTGACTACAGGAGTAATATATCTTATATCATGTAAATGCGGCAAACAATACGTCGGTAAGACGCACAGACCATTGAAAGTAAGGATACTTGAACGCTTTGGTTCTGTGAGAAACCGCATTGATACTCCTGTATAAAGACATGTTATTAACAAACATGATGGCAAGGCCGGATGCCTACATTTTTGTGGGATTGAACATGTTCCACGGGTACCAAGGAAGGGAGATTGGGACAGGCTGTTGATGCAGAGAGAATGTACATGGATTTACACCCTAGGGACTCTAAGCCCCAATGGATTGAATGAAGGGTATATGTATAACTCATTCCTCTAAGATATTGATATAACACTCTAGGGAGTTATTACTCTACCTATACCTTAATAGTAAAGAGGTCCCTATTATATTATACTATATATATGTTTGTATCATGATTTCTTTAAAGTATATGTCACATATACTAGTCTATAGAGTTGGCATTTTAGGGTTGTGGGGATCCAGGGATACAGTGAGTGGGATAACACTCACCGGACCCGTTTTGACTATTAGAGGTGGACCCATTTAAATTTCACTCACTCCTACACCTTCCTATCACTATTGAACACATTTAACACAAATCACTATAAAATGGGAGTTCTCTCTATAATACTAACACTATTGGATTTTTATTTTATATTATATTTTATTTTGATATTTACATATACTTTTCGATGTATTACTTTTAGATTATATCACTTTATCACATTACAACACTCGGCATATAGACCTCGATACCATGGGCTAAAGCATGAGGGTCCCATACACACACTTTATATACACACAGGTTGTGTGATCCCTTCCTTTGTGTTCTCCCGTGAGAAAATATGTCAGTTAATGTTTTTTAGATCTAATTATGAAGCTGGCCTAGCCTGAATGGGTGGCACAGCAGATGACCGGGGGGCACAGCAGATGACCGGGGGGCTCAGCCTCCCCGAACCGGATTGGTCGCAAGAGCAGCCGGGGAAGGGGTATTAGGCATAAAACCGGCAGCCAGGAGGGAGGTGCGGCCTCTTGCTCCTGGCTTGCCACAGATGGTGTAGCGTCCCTCTCCTCTCCTGCAAGGTTAAGGTACGACCCAGGCAACCCCCCTCCCGTATTGCCACGCTTTTCGAATTGGTGTACAAGGGGGGGGGGACGGGATTCAGGGAGGAGAGGGACTCCATGGTGCCCCCCGTCCTCCATCTGCAGCGTGCGGGTGCGATCCTATCCCATGCAGCGGTTTATCGGCTTCTAGTGCGGCGGTCGGGCGGGCTGCGCGTGGCCTGTTCGGGATGCAGAGGTACAGCTGCTTCCCCTTCCCCCAGTGCCAACGCGGTGCACAGGCACTTAGGTGCTCCGAGCGTTTGGGCTCTGGTCTGTCTGCCCCCATCTGGGCCGGAGTGCCGGGGGGAGCGATCAGCTGGGGAAGGAGGAGAGGCACCGGAACTGGGGGGAAAGCACAGGAGGCAGGCCACTTCTCACCCCCACACCATTGGCGGGGAGGAGGCAGAGCGGGTAGACGGGGGAATCACCCAGTGCGGGAGGCGGGTGCGCGGGTCTCCCACGTGGCGCTGCTCCTGGCGATAGGGCCAGCACCAGGGGGGAGAATGGGCAGGGGAACAGGACACTGGCAGGCGAGACATGCCGGGGGGAGTTTAAGGACATGCATAAGGGTCTGCTTTCCTGCACCCCAGGGTTAATTTGTGTTTTTTGTGCATAGGTTATGGGTGTATATAGGTAGGTAGGTATGTATGTATTGGGTATATGGGGTAGAGGTGAGTGGGTACGCTTATGTGCACAGATATATAGGTGTGGGATATAGGGGCATATATGTGTATAAGTTGCGTGTATATATAGATATGTATATGTGGGCGGGTATGTATGTGGATATAGATATGGTTATGTAGGAGGTTGGTGTGGGTACATGAGTGTATGTATAGGTGAGTATATGTGGATAGAAGGGGCATGGGTTGCGCATATATAGGCTTGGACAGGGCGGTATATGCGGACAGAGGTATGTATACGGGGCGGGCATGCATAGGGAGGGGCGTAGGCAAGGTGGGATATACAGATACGGGGTTACACACGCTCTGCCTTAAATCGGGGGGAACTATCACAGGCGGGACCCTGGAGGCAGGGATCCTATTGGGGGATTGGTCAGGGGTTGCTTTCGGGCACGGTGGAGTGGCTCCGACTGGCCGTGGGTTAGGATGGCCGGGTAAGGGAGGTTAAATCCAGGGGTGACTTGGTTGTCTCCATGCACTCAGGCAAGGGGTCGGGATCGGGTTCGGCCCTCAACATAGCTCATTGCTCCCAGATATATTATCCACACAAAAAAATAAGTTGATATACAGGGGTAACATGTAATTTTGTTATTACAGCAGTCGCACAGTAAGGCCAGCGCATAGGCAAAGCACAGCGCTATAGGGAATGTCATTACAGGCCAGTACGATGCAGCTCTTGGCAGAAGCACAGGACCACTACGAGGGGTGGTTGCACCAGCAATTGTGGGCACTGACGCAGGGATCCGGGAGCAACCAAACAGGGTCAAGCAGCAGGGAAAGCGCTCAAGCGGGTTCGGAGGCTATGTGTGCCGAGGCATGGCCGTCATCAAGTGACGTAAGGCGGTCCTAGCGGACGAAAGGTGGCGGTTGGTCAACAAAAAAAAAAGTGTGCGTATATTTATGTATATAGAATATTTATGTATATAGATATATATGTGTATGTATGAGCATGGGAATGAGGTCCAACACGGACGGAAGATCCCACCGCCGGGCGCGGGGATAGCGGTGTGGATCTGGCCGCGAGCTGAATGACAGACGGCCATGGGAGGGGCGAAGGGCGCCCAAGGAGGATTAGCGGAGCACGTGGGGCCAACAGCGGGCACGTGTGGGGGTGGGGAGCTGGAGCCCCGGATGGCGGACTTACGATTAGAAAATGATGAATCCTGTGGGGGGTTTCTTTCAACCTTGTTTCCTCTTACAGGAAAGGCGGGAGCGGTCGGGACACTGTCGACCTCGCTTTGCGGCGCTGGTACGTTGTCCACGGCTCGTAAGCAGACGGGGCGCCCCGTCGAGCCTGGAAATAAAACTCGGAGGGGCAAGGACTTCGAGGTTGGTCCCGACAGGTGGTTCACATCGCCGGTGGGGACCGGGACACCAAAGGGTAAGCGTAAGAGAACTACGCATTTAGGGGGGGCTGCCTTGCCAGGCATTAGCGATTCCCCGATACCGGACAGTTTGGTAGCGGGGGCGGCGGGCAATGCCAAGGCGAGATTGATCAGCGTAATGGAAAAGGGCGTTCAGGCGGCGTTACTTGCGGCAGGCATAGGCAAGACAAGCGAGGCACAAGGAGGAACAGCAGCAGGGGGGACCCCGGAGCAGGAAGCACGTCAGCAAGGATTACACAGGAGCAGGCTTCAGTGGGGGAGGAAGGCGCTAGTGGGGGGCGCGAGCAGCGCAGGACCAGCAGTTACTCAGGTTGCAGCAGCAGGGAATGGGAGTAACGGCAGCAGCTAGCACAGTAGGAGGAGCAGCGGAAGGGACGGTGATCGTGGTGCCAGTAGCGGCATCAGGGTCAAAGAGGGTGGGGGATGCGGGATATCGGGATTCGTACACAGCGGTCACCCGATCACTGGGCGCGCATCTGTCAAACGAGGTGAAGGAAAGAATTTGGGCGAGGGACTATGTTGAGTTACTGACGTTGCTTCCCGGGTACAATGACGCGGTAGCGAAATCCGAGAAGAAAGGGGAGGCCAAGAAGAACGATATAGAAAGACGGTTGTACCCACGCACTTTCGGTAACTAGGTGCAGGCGTTTGGGATATTGGCGGCGTGGCGGGCGAAAAGGAGCTGCAATTATGCTCCACGTTGTTCAAATACCAGGACATAATCAGGAAGGCGTTCCAAAAATACGGGGGATTGGGATGGTGGACATACGACGTAGAATTCAGGCAAAGTATGCAGGAGAGTGGTTACGTGGGACCGTAAGGATGTTGACTTATATTTAGAACACATTTCGGGGGGAGGAGGTTCATCCTCTCGTGGGGCAGGCTCTCAGGGGGACATGTTCAGTAACAATCCACAGGAGGGTTCGGAATGGTTCGCTCGGCCGGCAGGAAGGGGGCGCGCAGTTGGTAAACAGTCTGGCATATGCTGGGGATTTAATGAGTCAAAATGCAGATTCCTCAACTGTCATTTCCAACACACCTGCGCCAGGGTACGGGTGCCAGCACCCCAAGACAAAATGTTACAAGAAGGACAGTAAGGGGTTTAAGGGAACAGGACAGCAGGATGGCGTGAACGACAATTTCGGTAGAGACAATGGTGCCTTGGCGGGAAAGACACCCAATAAAAGGGCAGCCGAGTTATGGCAGAAGGGTTCAGGGAGGCAGCGAGCGAGGGTATGGCGGTACGGGCCTGATTTAAGGGGGGGTCAAGACCGCAATTTTATAGAAGGGTTCAGAACAACTCTTGGGTGGTCATAAAAATCTTGAACCTCAATGGACATAATCTCAAACTAACCCATGAGGTTAATAAAGAATCTTTACATTTCCTTGATTTGACAATTACAAAAGGCCTTGATGGGAGAATAAATATGTCTATCTTTAGGAAACAGACTGCAACAAACAGCCTGCTTAGAGCGGATAGTCACCATCCTACACATACCATTTTCAACATTCCTACGGGTCAATTCCTTCAACTGCGGAGAAACTGTTCTACTACTAGTGAATTTATGAAACAGTCAAGGGATATGACCAATAGATTCCTGGACCAGGGATACAGTAGGGGTCTTTTAAAGAGGGCTTACCAAAGAGCAGCAGCTACTCCAAGACATATACTGTTGACCAAGGGCCAAAGACAACTTACTAATGGTGACAACACCATTAGATTCATTGGGACATTCAACAATCAGTGGTCAGCCATAAAAAAAACATTTTTAAGAAACACTGGCATCTATTGATGCAAGGTGATGACTTTAAACAGGTTCTTAGATCAACTCCTACAATGACATGTAGGAGGGCGAAGAATTTGAAGGACAGGCTTGTTCATAGTCACTATCAGAAGCCACGTGTAAAAACCTGGCTGGAAGACCGCATACCTCGGGGGTCTTACCCTTGTTGTAGATGTAAGGCCTGTGCTTATACCTCAGTCACAAAACATTTCACTGACTTGAACAAAACAAGAATTTACCCTATAAAGGAATATATTAACTGTTTGACTACAGGAGTAATATATCTTATATCATGTAAATGCGGCAAACAATACGTCGGTAAGACGCACAGACCATTGAAAGTAAGGATACTTGAACCCTTTGGTTCTGTGAGAAACCGCATTGATACTCCTGTATAAAGACATGTTATTAACAAACATGATGGCAAGGCTGGATGCCTACATTTTTGTGGGATTGAACATGTTCCACGGGTACCAAGGAAGGGAGATTGGGACAGGCTGTTGATGCAGAGAGAATGTAGATGGATTTACACCCTAGGGACTCTAAGCCCCAATGGATTGAATGAAGGGTATATGTATAACTCATTCCTCTAAGATATTGATATAACACTCTAGGGAGTTATTACTCTACCTATACCTTAATAGTAAAGAAGTCCCTATTATATTATACTATATATATATGTTTGTAGACATGATTTCTTTAAAGTATATGTCACATATACTAGTCTATAGAGTTGGCATTTTAGGGTTGTGGGGATCCAGGGATACAGTGAGTGGGATAACACTCACCGGACCCGTTTTGACTATTAGAGGTGGACCCATTTAAAGTTCACTCACTCCTACACCTTCCTATCACTATTGAACAGATTTAACACAAATCCCTATAAAATGGGAATTCTCTCTATAATACTAACACTATTGGATTTTTATTTTATATTATATTTTATTTTAATATTTACATATACTTTTCGATGTATTACTTTTAGATTATATCACTTTATCACATTACAACACTCGGCATATAGACCTCGATACCATGGGCTAAAGCATGAGGGTCCCATACACACACTTTATATACACACAGGTTGTGTGATCCCTTCCTTTGTGTTCTCCCGTGAGAAAATATGTCAGTTAATGTTTTTTAGATGTAATTATGAAGCTGGCCTAGCCTGAATGGGTGGCACAGCAGATGACCGGGGGGCACAGCAGATGACCGGGGGGCTCAGCCTCCCCGAACCGGATTGGTCGCAAGAGCAGCCGGGGAAGGGGTATTAGGCATAAAACCGGCAGCCAGGAGGGAGGTGCGGCCTCTTGCTCCTGGCTTGCCACAGATGGTGTAGCGTCCCTCTCCTCTCCTGCAAGGTTAAGGTACGACCCAGGCTACCCCCCTCCCGTATTGCCACGCTTTTCGAATTGGTGTGCGAGGGGGGGGGGGGACGGGATTCAGGGAGGAGAGGGACTCCATGGTGCCCCCCGTCCTCCATCTGCAGCGTGCGGGCGCGATCCTATCCCGTGCAGCGGTTTATCGGCTTCTAGTGCGGCGGTCCGGGGGCTGCGCGTGGCCTGCTCGGGATGCAGAGGTACAGCTGCTTCCCCTTCCCCCAGTGCCAACGCGGTGCTGCTGCACAGGCACTTAGGTGCTCCGAGCGTTTGGGCTCTGGTCTGTCCGCCCCCATCCGGGCCGGAGTGCCGGGGGGAGCGATCAGCTGGGGAAGGAGGAGAGGCACCGGAACTGGGGGGAAAGCACAGGAGGCGGGCCACTTCTCACCCCCACACCATTGGCGGGGAGGAGGCAGAGCGGGTAGACGGGGGAATCACCCAGTGCGGGAGGCGAGTGCGCGGGTCTCCCACGTGGCGCTGCTCCTGGCGATAGGGCCAGCACCAGGGGGGAGAATGGGCAGGGGAACAGGACACTGGCAGGCGAGACATGCCGGGGGGAGTTTAAGGACATGCATAAGGGTCTGCTTTCCTGCACCCCAGGTTTAATTTGTGTATATGTGCATAGGTTATGGGTGTATATAGGTAGGTAGGTATGTATGTATTGGGTATATGGGGTAGTGGTGAGTGGGTACGCTTATGTGCACAGATATATAGGTGTGGGATATAGGGGCATATATATGTATAAGTTGCGTGTATATATAGATATGTATATGTGGGCGGGTATGTATGTGGATATAGATATGGTTATGTAGGAGGTTGGTGTGGGTACATGAGTGTATGTATAGGTGAGTATATGTGGATATAAGGGGCATGGGTTGCGCATATATAGGCTTGGACAGGGTGGTATATGCGGACAGAGGTATGTATATGTTTGTATCATGATTTCTTTAAAGTATATGTCACATATACTAGTCTATAGAGTTGGCATTTTAGGGTTGTGGGGATCCAGGGATACAGTGAGTGGGATAACACTCACCGGACCCGTTTTGACTATTAGAGGTGGACCCATTTAAATTTCACTCACTCCTACACCTTCCTATCACTATTGAACACATTTAACACAAATCACTATAAAATGGGAGTTCTCTCTATAATACTAACACTATTGGATTTTTATTTTATATTATATTTTATTTTGATATTTACATATACTTTTCGATGTATTACTTTTAGATTATATCACTTTATCACATTACAACACTCGGCATATAGACCTCGATACCATGGGCTAAAGCATGAGGGTCCCATACACACACTTTATATACACACAGGTTGTGTGATCCCTTCCTTTGTGTTCTCCCGTGAGAAAATATGTCAGTTAATGTTTTTTAGATCTAATTATGAAGCTGGCCTAGCCTGAATGGGTGGCACAGCAGATGGCCGGGGGGCACAGCAGATGACCGGGGGGCACAGCAGATGACCGGGGGGCTCATCCTCCCCGAACCGGATTGGTCGCAAGAGCAGCCGGGGAAGGGGTATTAGGCATAAAACCGGCAGCCAGGAGGGAGGTGCGGCCTCTTGCTCCTGGCTTGCCACAGATGGTGTAGCGTCCCTCTCCTCTCCTGCAAGGTTAAGGTACGACCCAGGCAACCCCCCTCCCGTATTGCCACGCTTTTCGAATTGGTGCGCGAGGGGGGGGGGGGGGGGATTCAGGGAGGAGAGGGACTCCGTGGTGCCCCCCGTCCTCCATCTGCAGCGTGCGGGCGCGATCCTATCCCATGCAGCGGTTTATCGGCTTCTAGTGCGGCGGTCGGGGGGGCTGCGCGTGGCCTGCTCGGGATGCAGAGGTACAGCTGCTTCCCCTTCCTGCAGTGCCAACGCGGTGCTGCTGCACAGGCACTTAGGTGCTCCGAGCGTTTGGGCTCTGGTCTGTCCGCCCCCATCCGGGCCGGAGTGCCGGGGGGAGCGATCAGCTGGGGAAGGAGGAGAGGCACCGGAACTGGGGGGAAAGCACAGGAGGCGGGCCACTTCTCACCCCCACACCATTGGCGGGGAGGAGGCAGAGCGGGTAGACGGGGGAATCACCCAGTGCGGGAGGCGGGTGCGCGGGTCTCCAAGGGGGGAGAATGGGCAGGGGAACAGGACACTGGCAGGCGAGACATGCCGGGGGGAGTTTAAGGACATGCATAAGGGTCTGCTTTCCTGCACCCCAGGGTTAATTTGTGTATATGTGCATAGGTTATGGGTGTATATAGGTAGGTATGTATGTATTGGGTATATGGGGTAGAGGTGAGTGGGTACGCTTATGTGCACAGATATATAGGTGTGGGATATAGGGGCATATATGTGTTTAAGTTGCGTGTATATATAGATATGTATATGTGGGCGGGTATGTATGTGGATATAGATATGGTTATGTAGGAGGTTGGTGTGGGTACATGAGTGTATGTATAGGTGAGTATATGTGGATAGAAGGGGCATGGGTTGCGCATATATAGGCTTGGACAGGGCGGTATATGCGGACAGAGGTATGTATACGGGGCGGGCATGCATAGGGAGGGGCGTAGGCAAGGTGGGATATACAGATACGGGGTTACACACGCTCTGCCTTAAATCGGGGGGACTATCACAGGCGGGACCCTGGAGGCAGGGATCCTATTGGGGGATTGGTCAGGGGTTGCTTTCGGGCACGGTGGAGTGGCTCCGACTGGCCGTGGGTTAGGATGGCCGGGTAAGGGAGGTTAAATCCAGGGGTGACTTGGTTGTCTCCATGCACTCAGGCAAGGGGTCGGGATCGGGTTCGGCCCTCAACATAGCTCATTGCTCCCAGATATATTATCCACACAAAAAAATAAGTTGATATACAGGGGTAACATGTAATTTTGTTATTACAGCAGTCGCACAGTAAGGCCAGCGCATAGGCAAAGCACAGCGCTATCGGGAATGTCATTACAGGCCAGTACGATGCGGCTCTTGGCAGAAGCACAGGACCACTACGAGGGGCGGTTGCACCAGCAATTGTGGGCACTGACGCAGGGATCCGGGAGCAACCAAGCAGGGTCAAGCAGCAGGGAAAGCGCTCAAGCGGGTTCCGAGGCATGGCCGTCATCAAGTGACGTAAGGCGGTCCTAGCGGACGAAAGGTGGCGGTTGGTCAACAAAAAAAAAAGTGTGCGTATATTTATGTATATAGAATATTTATGTATATAGATATATATGTGTATGTATGAGCATGGGAATGAGGTCCAACACGGATGGAAGATCCCACCGCCGGGCGCGGGGATAGCGGTGTGGATCTGGCCGCGAGCTGAATGACAGACAGCCATGGGAGGGGCGAAGGGCGCCCAAGGAGGATTAGCGGAGCACGTGGGGCCAACAGCGGGCACGTGCGGGGGCGGGGAGCTGGAGCCCCGGATGGCGGACTTACGATTAGAAAATGATGAATCCTGTGGGGGGTTTCTTTCAACCTTGTTTCCTCTTACAGGAAAGGCGGGAGCGGTCGGGACACTGTCGACCTCGCTTTGCGGCGCTGGTATGTTGTCCACGGCTCGTAAGCAGACGGGGCGCCCCATCGAGCCTGGAAATAAAACTCGGAGGGGCAAGGACTTCGAGGTTGGTCCCGACAGGTGGTTCACATCGCCGGTGGGGACCGGGACACCAAAGGGTAAGCGTAAGAGAACTACGCATTTAAAAGGGGGCTGCCTTGCCAGGCATTAGCGATTCCCCGATACCGGACAGTTTGGTAGAGGGGGCGGCGGGCAATGCCAAGGCGAGATTGATCAGCGTAATGGAAAAGGGCGTTCAGGCGGCGTTACTTGCGGCAGGCATAGGCAAGACAAGCGAGGCACAAGGAGGAACAGCAGCAGGGGGGACCCCGGAGCAGGAAGCACGTCAGCAAGGATTACACAGGAGCAGGCTTCAGTGGGGGAGGAAGGCGCTAGTGGGGGGCGCGAGCAGCGCAGGACCAGCAGTTACTCAGGTTGCAGCAGCAGGGAATGGGAGTAACGGCAGCAGCTAGTGCAGTAGGAGGAGCAGCGGAAGGGACGGTGATCGTGGTGCCAGTAGCGGCATCAGGGTCAAAGAGGGTGGGGGATGCGGGATATGGGGATTCGTACACAGCAGTCACCCGATCCCTGGGCGCGCATCTGTCAAACGAGGTGAAGGAAAGAATTTGGGCGAGGGACTATGTTGAGTTACTGACGTTGCTTCCCGGGTACAATGACGCGGTAGCGAAATCCGAGAAGAAAGGGGAGGCCAAGAAGAACGATATAGAAAGACGGTTGTACCCACGCACTTTCGGTAACTAGGTGCAGGCGTTTGGGATATTGGCGGGCGTGGCGGGCGAAAAGGAGCTGCAATTATGCTCCACGTTGTTCAAATACCAGGACATAATCAGGAAGGCGTTCCAAAAATACGGGGGATTGGGATGGTGGACATACGACGTAGAATTCAGGCAAAGTATGCAGGAGAGTGGTTACGTGGGACCATAAGGATGTTGACTTATATTTAGAACACATTTCGGGGGGAGGAGGTTCATCCTCTCGTGGGGCAGGCTCTCAGGGGGACATGTTCAGTAACAATCCACAGGAGGGTTCGGAATGGTTCGCGCGGCCGGCAGGAGGGGCGCGCGCAGTTGTTAAACAGTCTGGCATATGCTGGGGATTTAATGAGTCAAAATGCAGATTCCTCAACTGTCATTTCCAACACACCTGCGCCAGGGTACGGGTGCCAGCACCCCAAGACAAAATGTTACAAGAAGGACAGTAAGGGGTTTAAGGGAACAGGACAGCAGGATGGCGTGAACGACAATTTCGGTAGAGACAATGGCGCCTTGGCGGGAAAGTCACCCAATAAAAGGGCATCCGAGTTATGGCAGAAGGGTTCAGGGAGGCAGCGAGCGAGGGTATGGCGGTACGGGCCTGATTTAAGGGGGGGTCAAGACCGCAATTTTATAGAAGGGTTCAGAACAACTCTTGGGTGAAGTCATAAAAATCTTGAACCTCAATGAACATAATCTCAAACTAACCCATGAGGTTAATAAAGAATCTTTACATTTCCTTGATTTGACAATTACAAAAGGCCTTGATGGGAGAATAAATATGTCTATCTTTAGGAAACAGACTGCAACAAACAGCCTGCTTAGAGCGGATAGTCACCATCCTACACATACCATTTTCAACATTCCTACGGGTCAATTCCTTCAACTGCGGAGAAACTGTTCTACTACTAGTGAATTTATGAAACAGTCAAGGGATATGACCAATAGATTCCTGGACCAGGGATACAGTAGGGGTCTTTTAAAGAGGGCTTACCAAAGAGCAGCAGCTACTCCAAGACATATACTGTTGACCAAGGGCCAAAGACAACTTACTAATGGTGACAACACCATTAGATTCATTGGGACATTCAACAATCAGTGGTCAGCCATAAAAAAAACATTTTTAAGAAACACTGGCATCTATTGATGCAAGGTGATGACTTTAAACAGGTTCTTAGATCAACTCCTACAATGACATGTAGGAGGGCGAAGAATTTGAAGGACAGGCTTGTTCATAGTCACTATCAGAAGCCACGTGTAAAAACCTGGCTGGAAGACCGCATACCTCGGGGGTCTTACCCTTGTTGTAGATGTAAGGCCTGTGCTTATACCTCAGTCACAAAACATTTCACTGACTTGAACAAAACAAGAATTTACCCTATAAAGGAATATATTAACTGTTTGACTACAGGAGTAATATATCTTATATCATGTAAATGCGGCAAACAATACGTCGGTAAGACGCACAGACCATTGAAAGTAAGGATACTTGAACCCTTTGGTTCTGTGAGAAACCGCATTGATACTCCTGTATAAAGACATGTTATTAACAAACATGATGGCAAGGCTGGATGCCTACATTTTTGTGTGATTGAACATGTTCCACGGGTACCAAGGAAGGGAGATTGGGACAGGCTGTTGATGCAGAGAGAATGTAGATGGATTTACACCCTAGGGACTCTAAGCCCCAATGGATTGAATGAAGGGTATATGTATAACTCATTCCTCTAAGATATTGATATAACACTCTAGGGAGTTATTACTCTACCTATACCTTAATAGTAAAGAGGTCCCTATTATATTATACTATATATATGTTTGTAGACATGATTTCTTTAAAGTATATGTCACATATACTAGTCTATAGAGTTGGCATTTTAGGGTTGTGGGGATCCAGGGATACAGTGAGTGGGATAACACTCACCGGACCCGTTTTGACTATTAGAGGTGGACCCATTTAAAGTTCACTCACTCCTACACCTTCCTATCACTATTGAACACATTTAACACAAATCCCTATACAATGGGAATTCTCTCTATAATATTAACACTATTGGATTTTTATTTTATATTATATTTTATTTTAATATTTACATATACTTTTCGATGTATTACTTTTAGATTATATCACTTTATCACATTACAACACTCGGCATATAGACCTCGATACCATGGGCTAAAGCATGAGGGTCCCATACACACACTTTATATACACACAGGTTGTGTGATCCCTTCCTTTGTGTTCTCCCGTGAGAAAATATGTCAGTTAATGTTTTTTAGATGTAATTATGAAGCTGGCCTAGCCTGAATGGGTGGCACAGCAGATGACCGGGGGGCACAGCAGATGACCGGGGGGCTCAGCCTCCCCGAACCGGATTGGTCGCAAGAGCAGCCGGGGAAGGGGTATTAGGCATAAAACCGGCAGCCAGGAGGGAGGTGCGGCCTCTTGCTCCTGGCTTGCCACAGATGGTGTAGCGTCCCTCTCCTCTCCTGCAAGGTTAAGGTACGACCCAGGCTACCCCCCTCCCGTATTGCCACGCTTTTCGAATTGGTGCGCCAAGGGGGGGGGGGGACGGGATTCAGGGAGGAGAGGGACTCCATGGTGCCCCCCGTCCTCCATCTGCAGGGTGCGGGCGCGATCCTATCCCGTGCAGCGGTTTATCGGCTTCTAGTGCGGCGGTCCGGGGGCTGCGCGTGGCCTGCTCGGGATGCAGAGGTACAGCTGCTTCCCCTTCCCCCAGTGCCAACGCGGTGCTGCTGCACAGGCACTTAGGTGCTCCGAGCATTTGGGCTCTGGTCTGTCCGCCCCCATCCGGGCCGGAGTGCCGGGGGGAGCGATCAGCTGGGGAAGGAGGAGAGGCACCGGAACTGGGGGGAAAGCACAGGAGGCGGGCCACTTCTCACGCCCACACCATTGGCGGGGAGGAGGCAGAGCGGGTAGCCGAGGGAATCACCCAGTGCGGGAGGCGAGTGCGCGGGTCTCTCGTGTGGCGCTGCTCCTGGCGATAGGGCCAGCACCAGGGGGGAGAATGGGCAGTGGAACAGGACACTGGCAGGCGAGACATGTCGGGGGGAGTTTAAGGACATGCATAAGGGTCTGCTTTCCTGCACCCCAGGGTTAATTTGTGTTTTTTGTGCATAGGTTATGGGTGTATATAGGTAGGTAGGTATGTATGTATTGGGTATATGGGGTAGAGGTGAGTGGGTACGCTTATGTGCACAGATATATAGGTGTGGGATATAGGGGCATATATATGTATAAGTTGCGTGTATATATAGATATGTATATGTGGGCGGGTATGTATGTGGATATAGATATGGTTATGTAGGAGGTTGGTGTGGGTACATGAGTGTATGTATAGGTGAGTATATGTGGATATAAGGGGCATGGGTTGCGCATATATAGGCTTGGACAGGGCGGTATATGCGGACAGAGGTATGTATACGGAGCGGGCATGCATAGGGAGGGGCGTAAGCAAGGTGGGATATACAGATACGGGGTTACACACGCTCTGACTTAAATCGGGGGGACTATCACAGACGGGACCCTGGAGGCAGGGATCCTATTGGGGGATTGGTCAGGGGTTGCTTTCGGGCACGGTGGAGTGGCTCCGACTGGCCGTGGGTTAGGATGGCCGGGTAAGGGAGGTTAAATCCAGGGGTGACTTGGTTGTCTCCATGCACTCAGGCAAGGGGTTGGGATCGGGTTCGGCCCTCAACATAGCTCATTGCTCCCAGATATATTTTCCACAAAAAAAAATAAGTTGATATACAGGGGTAACATGTAATTTTGTTATTACAGCAGTCGCACAGTAAGGCCAGCGCATAGGCAAAGCACAGCGCTATCGGGAATGTCATTACAGGCCAGTACGATGTGGCTCTTGGCAGAAGCACAGGACCACTACGAGGGGCGGTTGCACCAGCAATTGTGGGCACTGACGCAGGGATCCGGGAGCAACCAAGCAGGGTCAAGCAGCAGGGAAAGCGCTCAAGCGGGTTCGGAGGCTATGTGTGCCGAGGCATGGCCGTCATCAAGTGACGTAAGGCGGTCCTAGCGGACGGAAGGTGGCGGTTGGTCAACAACAAAAAAAAAAGTGTGCGTATATTTATGTATATAGAATATTTATGTATATAGATATATATGTGTATGTATGAGCATGGGAATGAGGTCCAACACGGACGGAAGATCCCACCGCCGGGCGCGGGGATAGCGGTGTGGATCTGGCTGCGAGCTGAATGACAGACGGCCATGGGAGGGGCGAAGGGCGCCCAAGGAGGATTAGCGGAGCACGTGGGGCCAACAGCGGGCACGTGCGGGGGCGGGGAGCTGGAGCCCCGGATGGCGGACTTACGATTAGAAAATGATGAATCCTGTGGGGGGTTTCTTTCAACCTTGTTTTCTCTTACAGGAAAGGCGGGAGCGGTCGGGACACTGTCGACCTCGCTTTGCGGCGCTGGTACGTTGTCCACAGCTCATAAGCAGACGGGGCGCCCCGTCGAGCCTGCAAATAAAACTCGGAGGGGCAAGGACTTCGAGGTTGGTCCCGACAGGTGGTTCACATCGCCGGCGGGGACCGGGACACCAAAGGGTAAGCGTAAGAGAACTACGCATTTAGGGGGGGCTGCCTTGCCAGGCATCAGCGGTTCCCTGATACCGGACAGTTTGGTAGCGGGGGCGGCGGGCAATGCCGAGGCGAGATTGATCAGCGTAATGGAAAAGGGCGTTCAGGCGGCGTTACTTGCGGCAGGCATAGGCAAGACAAGCGAGGCACAAGGAGGAACAGCAGCAGGGGGGACCCCGGAGCAGGAAGCACGTCAGCAAGGATTACACAGGAGCAGGCTTCAGTGGGGGAGGAAGGCGCTAGTGGGGGGCGCGAGCAGCGCAGGACCAGCAGTTACTCAGGTTGCAGCAGCAGGGAATGGGAGTAACGGCAGCAGCTAGCGCAGTAGGAGGAGCAGCGGAAGGGACGGTGATCGTGGTGCCAGTAGCGGCATCAGGGTCAAAGAGGGTGGGGGATGCGGGATATGGGGATTCGTACACAGCAGTCACCCGATCCCTGGGCGCGCATCTGTCAAACGAGGTGAAGGAAAGAATTTGGGCGAGGGACTATGTTGAGTTACTGACGTTGCTTCCCGGATACAATGACGCGGTAGCGAAATCCGAGAAGAAAGGGGAGGCCAAGAAGAACGATATAGAAAGACGGTTGTACCCACGCACTTTCGGTAACTAGGTGCAGGCGTTTGGGATATTGGCGGGCGTGGCGGGCGAAAAGGAGCTGCAATTATGCTCCACGTTGTTCAAATACCAGGACATAATCAGGAAGGCGTTCCAAAAATACGGGGGGTTGGGATGGTGGACATACGACGTAGAATTCAGGCAAAGTATGCAGGAGAGTGGTTACGTGGGACCGTAAGGATGTTGACTTATATTTAGAACACATTTCGGGGGGAGGAGGTTCATCCTCTCGTGGGGCAGGCTCTCAGGGGGACATGTTCAGTAACAATCCACAGGAGGGTTCGGAATGGTTCGCTCGGCCGGCAGGAAGGGGGCGCGCAGTTGGTAAACAGTCGGGCATATGCTGGGGATTTAATGAGTCAAAATGCAGATTCCTCAACTGTCATTTCCAACACACCTGCGCCAGGGTACGGGTGCCAGCACCCCAAGACAAAATGTTACAAGAAGGACAGTAAGGGGTTTAAGGGAACAGGACAGCAGGATGGCGTGAACGACAATTTCGGTAGAGACAATGGCGCCTTGGCGGGAAAGACACCCAATAAAAGGGCAGCCGAGTTATGGCAGAAGGGTTCAGGGAGGCAGCGAGCGAGGGTATGGCGGTACGGGCCTGATTTAAGGGGGGGTTAAACAGGTCCGTTGGTTGCGACAGTTGGGGGAGGGGATAGGTGCTTGTCCTGCCAGAGGGGGCTCGGGGCTGGTAAAGCAGGTTGAAGCGAGTGGGCAGGTCAACGGGACGTACTTCCGGGTGCCCCCTCTTGCATTACCCAGCACCGAGCAGTTTCTGGCGCGGACGGGCAGCACGCTATCTCCAGTTATTATTATGTTTATTATTAATAAACAAAGCCGCAGCCATTGTACCTCCAAACTGTGTCCTCTCGTTATTTGTATGTTACATGTAAATAACACTAGGAGAGGGGGGGAGCTCGCGCCTCCCTGGTCATACAAAATATAGACATGGCTGGGGCGCATGCGCGACATCAAGGAGCATGGCTGCATAACCCATTAGCTCTGTGCCCCGCTCAGATAATAATTGATTAAAAAAAACTTTCAAACTGACTTTCCCCGCGTCAAAACATAACAAGTTAGAGCCAAAGACACAGAGATGTCAAAAAAGACCACCAAAACCCCCAAGAAGAAGGGATTGCCAGAGTACTTTGGTGGAGGAAGAACCAGCAGGGCGGCCCTCGCAATGGCGCCCACCTCCCGCACGGGCTCAGAATCGGAGGATGAAGGAGAGGGAGACAAAAGAAATGATCAGGGTTTACTACCGGTGAGGCGCTGCGACTTTGAACGCCTATACACGGATTTAAAAACACTCCTGCAAGCGGAGATTAAAGAACTCCGCAAAGAAGTTGAGAGCCTGGGAACAAGAACGAGTGATCTGGAGGGGAGAGTGGACTCTAACACAAAATCAATACAAAAAAATACAAAGAAAGCGACGGATCGAGGTGGACTTCCGGTGACGTCACTGATAATGGCAGCTTAAGGGAAAGGCGCCCGAGCCCTCCACCAGTATAACCCCTAATAAAATAATAAAAACCGCATAAAAACCTCCATACCGGGCTAAACATCAAGCAGAGTACCTCCGGCAGCAAAGTACAAGCCGCGCGGCGATCAGAAGAGACCCGTTCCGGCGCTCCGGAGCGCAGTATAGGAGACCGCGTGAGTCCCTGCTTCCAGCCGCAGACACGTGTCCCCCCCCCCCTCCGCAACCCGCACAAGCCTGAGAGAGGCTATGGAGAAGAGCCACCTTGCCTTGGAGAGCCCCGAGGAGTTGGCGGTGCCCAGGAGCGAGCCCCCCCCCCCCTGCAGAGATCGCGGGAGGCCACGAGGGGAGCCCCCCCTGACTTATAAAACGTGCCCCCCACCAGGACAGAGGGGCAATAAACATAAGTTAATACCCCAACACAGAGACCTGCCGAGGGGGAAAGAGAGCACTAAAAAGAGGCATAGGCCACAACGGGGGGGTGAGGGAGGAGGAAGTGGCCATTTTGAGAGGGCCCCACGTGGAGGCCACTACATAGCACAGGGGTGCCAGCATAACACTAGGGCAGTACCAGCCAGGAGCAAGGATGTCGAAGCAGCAAAAAAAAAACCCTGTGCAAAGTGTTTCCACATATTTTGCCCCGACAAAGCGCCAGGGAGACCAGGAGGAGGAGAGCCAAGATGGCGCCGACACCAGCGTGGCAAGCGCACCCGCCCGCGAGCAACCGATACCGGAGCATATTAACGCAAGCCACCTAATCACGAAGGACTTCCTCGAAGAATATATGACCCAGATGTTCACCAAACTGAGGAAAGGTGTGAACGAGGACTTTAACAGCGCGATCAACAAATTAAAGCAGGACTTAAATGAAGTCTCCCAGCGAACAGGGTCCCTGGAAGGCAGAGTGGAGGAAGTCGAGGCGGTGCAATCCTCAGCTGAGGATGAAATTAACAGGCTCAATCATGAAATCGCACTGCTGAAAGATGGTCTTGAAGACCAAGAAAATCGGGACCGGCGCCAGAACCTTCGGTTCCGAAACATACCCGAAACAGTCCCGACGGAAGCCCTCACAACCTACCTGCAGGACCTCTTCCAGCAATTGGACCCAGGACTGAAAAAAGAGGAAATGGAGCTGGATCGAGCCCATAGAGCGCTGGGCCCAAGGCGAGAGGACCCCAAGAGGCGCAGAGACGTGATTGCACGTTTCCATTCGTACAACAGCAAAGAAAAAATCCTGACCAAAAGCAGAGAGATGAATCAAATCTCATTCCAAGGGGAACAGATCCAGATCTATAGCGATCTCTCAAGAACAACTATCCTCCGTCGCAAAGAATTAAAGCCGCTGACACAACACCTACAAGATCACAATGTGCGCTATAGATGGGGCTTTCCAGTTAAGCTCAGCGTTCTAGCTAAGGGCAAGTTCCACACCATCTCCCACATCGAGGAAGCTGCCAGATTCCTGCGACTCCTGGGACTCCCTACCCTGAAAGGACAGAGACAAGAGGAAGAAGAAGAAGACGCCAACCTGCAAAGACGCCAGCGCGGATCCAGATCTTCGGAACGCCTAGCCCAGCAGAGATCCTCCAAAGCACAAGAGCCTTAAAGACCCAACAAAGAGCCCCCCTGCTCCGCTCCACATAGTTATGCAACACCATACGAGACGACCCCTCCCCACACTGCCTCCCCCCCCCGCCTGAGCTCTGCTTACTTGTCCAGTCTACATAGGGTCTCAGAAGAACCCCCCATGCCTCCCTCCCCCCCCTACCTCCCACCTCCCCCCACCTACACGAGCACCTACAAAGAAAACCACCTAACCCCCCTGGTGCCCGTCCGCCTGCACGGCCCCCCCCCCCCCGCGAGTGTAAACACAGGCGAGAGACTCCCCGGTTCCCCAACTTGCCTGAAGGAGGTGGGAGGGTTCGGGGGGGCGGAGCCACGGGGGGACCGGGCGGAACCCAGCCACCGTCGCCCGAACAGTCTGGTAATGTAAAAAACAGAAAGAACTATGCAAGGAAAGGGACAGAAGCTAACAGGCTTCAGATAACTTGTGCATAGGTGTCGTCGTCCCCCCGCCCCCCATCCTAGACTTAGGGGAATTCCAAATGTTTACCTTCAGAGCCTCCCCCCCCTCTTCCCCCCCGCCCCCTCCTACCCCCCCTCTTAGGGTCTAAGATTAGCTCCTTCCACACACCAGAAGGCTCGAGAGCACCAAAGCCAAAGGTTAAAAAATCCGACTACCATATCTCCCCCCCCCTCCACCAACCCTTCATACCCTTACCCCAGTCCTTCCCCATCCATATATGAAGCGTAGAACCAAGGGGCCACAAAGTCGTTAAAAAGCAATTGTCAATGGAGACCTGTCTTGCAAATGTTAAGAAGAAAATGTCTCAAAATGCACCCCTCCCCCCCCTCCCCATCCCTCCCCCCCCTCCCTATGCCCCCCCATACCCCCCACCTCCCCACACCCCCCTCCTCCTCACACCCCCCCTGCTCATCACACCCCCCCCTTGCCCTCCCCCCCCCCTCTACCCCCCCTCCTCCACACCCTAATTCCAAACTATGCTCAAGGCCAGGCCAGGACGCAGAAAAAGCAATTTTGACTTAGGAAGCGAAGAACTGATAGGCCATAACGTTGTCCTCAGGCAAATGTTAATAGAGAAATGTTGTATAACGCTCAGGATGAAAGGATTTCAAAATGCACCCCCCCTCCTCATTCCTCCCCCCCTCCTCCACCCCCCCTCACGTTTCCCCTTTCCCCCCCCTCCTCCCCCCCTTCCTTTTCCCCCCTTCCCCCCCCCACCACCTCCCCCCCCTTCCCCACCCGAATACTCAACTACGTTAAAGGCCGGGACGCAGAAAAGTAATTTTGACCTAGGAAATGTAGAACCGATAAGCCATAACGTTCCTACCAAGAAAATGTTAATGGAGAAATGTTGTACAAAGCTCAGGATGTAAATGTGTCAAATTGCACCCCCACCCCCCCCCCCACCCTCGCCCCCCACCATTCCCCCCTCCTCCCAATCCCCCCTCCTCCTCCCTACCCCAATAGTAAATCATGATATAGGTTGGGATACAGAAAAGTTGTTAACCAGCAAATGTCAAGAGAAAAACTGTATTACAAATGCTTTATAATTGTAAGGATGAAAATGTATCTTTGAGGTTTACCCTCCCCCTGCCCGTCCCCCCCTCCCTCCCTCCCCCCCCCTACCCCCTCTCCCCCCCCCCACCTCCCCACCCCTCCCCCCTCCACCTCCCCACCCCTCCCCCCCTCCACCTCTCCTCTTTCCCAACGTGAAAGTGGACCCAAGCACCTAAGTATACATGCCCAATCTGCTTAAGCTTCAAAAGAACGCTAAGACTTACACCCCCACCCCCCCAAAACCCGGTCAATGCAAAGATAGGCCCCACAACACATCTGAGAATAGGAAAGCCCCCCCCACCACTAAACTGACATGAGTGGTTTTTCTCCTAGTGCAGGGAGGGTCTCGGGCCCTACACCCTGCTCCGCGACAAGCTCACCGTCCTGGAAGTCCCCCCAGGGGTATTCCACCCCGCTACCTTTCTCACCCGAGTGACAAAGGCTATTTTCTTTGGGCCATACAATGGCTCTCCTACCCCCCCCTTACCTAGTGTGTCTATACTACCCCCCTCCCCCTTCCCCCGCGCTGGCGCCCCCTCCGCACTCCCCCCTACCAGGTGCCCGGACCTAGGCCCGATCCCTCAGCACAGAGCTCCTGAAGTGGGAAGAACAAGAGCTCCAGAGCCTAGAGCTCTGAAAACACCCCCAAAAACATAATGGCTTCTATCAAACTAATCTCGATTAATGTCAAAGGCCTTAACTCAGTAAAAAAGAGGAAACTAGTCTTTATGGAACTTAAAAAATCTAAGGGCGATATTGTTCTTATCCAAGAGACCCACTTTAACTCCCCGACACCCCCTAACACATTTAAAAGTGTATTCCCCCAGGCATTTTATGCTTCCTCCGCAAGCAAAAAAAGAGGAGTAGCCATCCTCATTAGAACTGCGGTCCCCTTTGTGTTAACTAAGTCTCGTGCAGATCCTGAGGGGCGATCCCTGATAATCCAGGGTACCCTAGCAGGTTCGCCAATCACAATAGTCAATGTTTATGCACCCAATGACAAACAAATCCCCTTCTTAAAAAACCCTCTCGAATCACTAGAACAGCAGTCCTTCTCCTCCCTGATATTAGGAGGGGACTTCAATATGGTGGCCTCACACATACAGGACAAATCAAACCCCACCTCCGCTCACCTATCCTGTTAAACACTGATCTCAAAATCTACAGTAAGATCCTGGCAAACAGGCTAAACCCAATTCTCCCTAGACTCATTCATGTGGATCAAGTAGGATTCGTGTCGGGAAGACAGGCCTCCGACAATACCCGCAAAATTGTGGATATAATCGACCACGTGCATCTCACTGGTTCCAAAGCAATGATTCTGAGTCTGGACGCCGAAAAGGCGTTCGACAGAATCAAGTGGGCCTTCCTGGACCAAACCATGTTGAGGTTTGGCTTCTCCGGCCCATTTCTAGAAGGGGTGAGAGCCCTCTACCAAAATCCTACAGCATATGTTAAATTATCAGGCGGCTTCTCAGACCCAATAAAAATTAGAAACAGGACCAGACAAGGCTGCCCGCTCGCTCCCCTGTTATTCGCTTTAACTATAGAGCCCCTAGCAGCCACTATCAGGGAAGAAATCAGTATCAAGGGCATCCAAATCGCAGATAGAGAACATAAAATTTCGTTGTTTGCCGACGATGTGATTCTGACTCTCGCTGACCCCCACACATCCCTCCCCAACCTTCAAAGGCTCCTAACCCAATTCGGATCAGTATCTGACTATAAAGTGAACATGGATAAGTCAGAGGCCCTGAACATTTCCCTCCCCCCCCCAGATGTGGAAACTCATTCAAGCCAACTATAATTATAAGTGGAGTTCCACCTATATTAAATATCTGGGGGTCAAAATTTCTAACTCCTACAGCACCCTATATCAATATAACTACCCCCCTCTATTTGGCCAGATTAAAAAAGACCTAGAAGCCTGGAAAAAACACCAAATTTCATGGTTTGGGAGAATAGTCGCAGTAAAAATGAACATCCTTCCAAGACTGTTGTATAACTTCCAAACACTCCCAGTCCTAGTACCACAAGCCACATTAAAAAACATGCAGTCACTTATTCTCCAATTTATCTGGAATGACAAAAGGCCCAGGGTTCCCCGATCAGTAATGCTCTCCTCAAGAGCGAGAGGAGGTGTGGGGGTCCCCAACATAGCTAAGTACTACATCGCAGCACAACTGAAGCAGGCTGTAGTTTGGAATTGCGACCCGGCCTCAGCTTCCTGGCTCGAAATAGAGTCACATTACGCCCGCCCCCTCTCCTTCCAAGTGGCACTATGGACCACTGGCAGAGCGGGGCCAAGCCGGCGAGGTTCAGCTTGGGGGCAATGAGATGCACGTGGGATGTTTGGCTTAAAAGCAAAGGGAAGTATGGTCTGGTAGCATCCCCTTCCCAGCTCACCCCAATCTTGGGGAACCCCAAATTCCCGCCAGGGTGTTCCCCAAGTCAATTCGACCAATTTCAGAGTCTCAACATTAGGATGGTGGCCGATCTACTGCAGAAGGATGAGATTGCTACTTACCAGGCGCTACAGGATAAATGCGAGACCCAAGGCTTCCACTTGTTTAAGTACCTACAAGTCCGCCACTTCCTACTGTCGCTATCTCCAACTTCCAAATTCCCCCCGATAACCAGATTTGAATCCTTATGCACCAAAAATACCTATCAAAAAGGTCTAATCTCCGAAATATACAAAGGAATGGAGCCATCCTCCACCCCACGAGCCACCGTTATATGGAAAAATGGTCGGAGGAACTAGGCCTTCCAATAGACCAAGAAGACTGGGAGGATATCTGGGAGCAAGCTTCTAAAACATCAATTTGCACAACAATAAAAGAAAATATCTATAAAATCTTATTTCAGTGGTATCTGACTCCGGCAAGACTGAGCCAGATCTACCCCGGCACACTAGACCTGTGCTGGCGGGGATGTGGTCAAAAGGGTGACATGGCCCACATTTGGTGGTCATGTCCGGAGATCCAGAGGTACTGGACCATGATTCAGACGCTTATCCACGAGGTCACGGGACTTCCCATCCTCCTAGATCCACTGTCCCTGGTGCTGAACAAACCCATAGACGACCTTCCACCGCCAATGTCCAGGCTAATCTCGGCCATACTTACAGCGGCTAGATGTTCCCTAGCAGCCACCTGGAAGCGGATCAAAGCCCCCTCGAGAACAACAGTACTCAGGAGAATTAATGAAGTAATGACAATGGAGAAACTGACGGCTATGCTCTAAAAAAAAGATGCCCCAGTTCTGGAACACTTGGGACCCCTGGGTAGAAAGATAAAATCCAAAAAGGGCCTCGCTCCGATGTCACTGGGGCCCCTCCCCCCCCTGCACCCAGGGGGGGGATGAGGAGACGCCAGCGTTCCCCCCTCCCCCCCTCCAGACCCCCCCCACCATCCCCCCTCCCTGTTTGTCTCCCCCCCCCTCCCTTTCCCTCTCCCCTCTTCACCCTCCCCCTTTCTCCCCCCCCCCCGTAGGAAACAGGAAAATGTTATTGGTCACTGTAAGATTGTATCATAGCAAAGTGTCCTGGGCTCATGACACTCCTGAATGTAATGTAACTTTTGAACGTGTCCAATAAAAAAATTGTTACAAAAAAAAGAAAGCGATGGATCTTCAGCTCCAGATAAATGAGCTCCTCGAGCAGCAGGAGGATGCGGAGAACCGCGACCGCCGCAATAATATCCGCCTCAGAGGGGTACCAGAAACCGTTGGGGACTGTGAGGACTTTGTGTCACGTTGGCTGGAGCACCTCTGCCCGGATAACCCCAAGGACCGGCTAAAGATGGACAGATGCCACAGAGCGCTGAGATCAAGACCGCAGCAAAATGAAAAGCCCAGAGACATAATCGTGCGGCTACATTACTACAGCACGAGAGAAGCGGTGCTGAAAAAGGCCAGGAATGCCACAAACATGGATTTTGAAGCCACCAAGGTGATGGTCTTCCAGGACCTAACCCCGTCCACATTAGCAAGACGGAGAAGTCTCTGGCCTATCACTAAAATACTGAGAGATAAGGCCATAAGATACCGGTGGACCTTTCCGTTCGGACTGTTGGTGGTCCGAAACGGGCGGCCGATTTCCATGAGGACCCCGGAAGAAGGAGCAATAAACAAAGCCGCCTGAGAGAAAATCCCGCTAGCCCAGATGTTGAGGAAACAGACCCGGGTCCCTCGTAGATGATGGTAGGGAGCCCGGCCAGAGAAGGAGCCGACCAAGGCTGAAGTAAAACACAACAGTGTTAATACCTATCTAAGACGCTTGGGAAAGTTATAAAGTTATAACGGTTTAAAAGTTGTATTTCTGTTGGATGCTAACCTAGGATGCAAAATCTAAAGAACTATAATATCCCCCAAACAGCTAAAGAGGAGAGAATTGCCTTACCTATACCCCACCGAGAAGCGTAGATACCTGCAACAGACTTGCCTCACTCACCTCGTGGTAGTGGCATGGCGTCCAAGATGGCGGAGACAATCTAACCAGGGTGGCAAGCAGATCCCGGAAGGGCAGTTTGAGAGGGAAGAACAGCTCGAGCGGGAAGAACTGCCGAAGCTGCGCCCGCAGAGGTGAGCCACCCAATCCAAAATGGTGGAGACAGGACATACGTCACCGGAAGGAGCTGATTACACAGCGGCCATCTTGGTTGAGGCGGAAGGCGCTGGAGGCAACCGCAGGTGATGTCATCATAGGGCACCCGGATGTTGCAGTGACAACAAGGAGCCGATATGGAGAAGGGAGCGCAACACAGAGGAGCCCTCGAGGAGAAACCAGGCAGTACACGGCAAGCATCGGACGACGCATGCAGAAGAGGAGCCGAAATTGCATCGCATGGTTCAAGCGGCGGAGATTACACACGGAAGAATGGCGGGTGACAGCGAAGAAAGGGGCTCTATGACAGAACCTAGACTGCAGCGCAAGCATGGACCCCCCTCAGTCGGCCTGGTTATAAACGTAATCGCGGGAAAAATGGCCGCTAAAATTTTTTTTTTTTCATTTATTTATTTTTTTAAAAATTTTTTTATTTTTTATTTTTAAGAAAATGGTGATAATCATCTTTATTTCATGTATGCTAATATCACTGAATACCTATAATTTTATGCACTCATTTATTAGGAAGAGTTATATTCTTAACAGCTGTAGCATGGTGAGCCAAATAAACTTAAAATCATTTTAGTTGTATTTATTTGTAATGCACTTCTTTCTCAAATTTCTAATGCTATTAAAAACATAGGAACATGCTGCAAATGTCACCACTGATACAAACATCTTAACATCTTGGGCCCAGATTCACTGAGCTCTGTTAGCCTATTTAAAATGACATTAACTTAAGCCAATGCCCCTTAAAGCAAATAATGTGACATTACCAAGTTTTACCCTCATAACAAACATGCCATAATTTTTTCCAACCGTTATTTAAAAAAAATATGAAAATTAACCTATATGAGAGATACATTGAATATTTTTTAGATACTTGAATTTGCATATTTATCATGTATCCCGGGTGTGTTCACCATGTGGAGTATACGTTAATGTATTTGGAAGTATGTAAGTCAATGGGCACTGATATAAATTGGTCCTCCCAACACCGCCAGAGAAAGACACATTTAAGTTTCTGGATGGGAGTAATGGCAGGACTTAAATCACGTTATTTGAAGATAAAACGGCTTATCCTGACATGACATGATATTCACCTTAATCTACCTCGCTCAGTTACGGCCCTTATTTGTTTTATTTCCATGCGATTAACTCCGTGAATGAGGTTTTATCTCGGGCAAAATAACAGCTGTTCCTAGCTTATGTAACATCACTTTATTTTCCCTGACTTAACACAAGTTAGTGAATTTAGGCCTTAATTATTTTTTTTCACAAGAATACAAGAAGCAACATATGTATTGAAGCTTGACAAAAAGTATTTTAAGTAAATAGTGTACGGTGTATTGACAATTCAGAAATGTCGATGCTTGGCTTAATTTGTGTGCACAGGTTGTAGAAAGACATCAATGCAAATTAAATAAATCTCTCAAAAGCAATTTACTGGCCAGTTACATAAGTTTATAATATATAATTTGTTACAATGTTTGTTTATTTGCTCAATCACAGAAAGAAAATGATAGCAGTGTAATGAGCTTAGCTCTCATGAGATCACTTTGTACATGGTGGAATACCACAGGATGTTTTGTTTGGATGAAGCCCAACAGTACTCCATTTCTAACAGCTTTTAAATAACACTTTTCGTCTTACCAGATCAAAGGGAGCCAAAAACCAGTTACACTTATAATAATCTCACACTAGAAAGGACTGTTTCTTTGTTGGATAGTGGACGTTTACAAGTCAACTGTATTAATGCACTCCGCTCTGACTAGGGTGACAGGATCCAATCAATTTGAACAAAGTCCAGGCACACAGCTTGGGCAATTAGCAACTGCCATGAATCTATAACCTATGACCTTTGCCTCCTTCTTGATCATCATCTCTTGCTCAGATAAACAACTTCACAATTGCCTGGCAAGGATAGATATGTCCCCAAAGGTCCCAACAATGTTCCTCCCAAGTACATAAATAATTTCTAGATGTTTCACTGTTTACACATCATTGTAAGTGTAGTTTAAAAATATTCCCCCCGCCCCCCTCACTTCCTTAGGATATTATCATATTGAGCTGAAACAGTAAGCCGTTCATTTCATTGTGAGTGAAAGTACTACACTAATACAAGGATTCCCATAAATCTATAAGGGTATCTATCAAGATGATACATTTTTAGACAAAAAAAAATGTGTTTCAATTTTTATTATTGTTTTATCAAAAATCTAAAGTATGTCATGGCTATTCTCTATGCAATACTGGTTTATCAAAGTGGAGTTGTACTTGGGTGAATATGTTGGGTTTGAGTAAGCCATTACTTTGATAATGGCAGCATCAGTACACAAACTTTCACACCTCGGAAAGGTCATGTAGAGATTGAGAACTTACGAAATATAACAGTGCAAGAATATCATTCTACATATATTACTATATGTGAATATAGACGGAAGGATAATATGTAAATAATCATGATGCTCATGGGACATTTTTATTATATCTCTAGTTTTTTGGGTAACCAGACAAAACTTGTATTGCCTGGTGGGAGGAAAGGGCAATTCAGTAAGACCTGTTGGAAGACCAAGAGTTGGATTCTTTGGGGTAGATAACAGCCCTCCATTAAATCAAGAGAAAGATGTGATGTTAATAGGTAACTGATGCAATTAGTCCTGATATTAAAGGGTAACAACAAAACTAATGGTATGTAAACACATCAGCCGTTGGCAAAAGTAGCATTGTTACGTTATCTGAAAAAGAACCCCAAAAGCACACATAACAACCTAAAATAACAATAAACAATGTTGAAACAATAATAAACAAAGTCCAAAAGTACAAACAAGGGAGCGCAAAGAGCCCCAGATGGTAATATATGGGCAATAGGCAATCAGCAACAACAAATAACACCCTCCATTTTACTTCAAAAGGAATTTCCAGACCTCATAGAGTAAGCGGATCCTTAAAAATAGAGAAAAAGACAGAAGGACCAACATAGTGTGAAACTGTAAAATTGTATTATACACGCATGCTAATACAAATGCACTTACAGTATTTCCAATATAAATGAGCCCTAGATGTTTCAAGGGACACCTGCACCCCTCTTGAAAGAGTTCATTGCTCCTAAAGAGAACAGCAGAGACCACCGATCAGACGCCTGGAGGGCGCTTGTACACCGTGCCCTATGTATGTACAGCGTATGATCAAAAAGGAATCCGTGCTCTGGAACACGTGATGATGGCTACCTACAGCAAGCAGAATCATATTGCGGTTAGCTGCCGGTCCCTGCTGCTGCACAAGGGATTTAAGAGTAGGATTCTATGGTGTGGATTCTCTTAGTTTACAGTAGCTAGGGTATATTTTAGTTTACTTTAGTGATACCTTGTTCCACAGTACTGCACGGTCAAGCCCATTCGTTAATATGGGCACAGGCATACAGATTGCCACACCGTTCTAAGTACTGCGGGTAGCATCAAGTGTATATATACCTCCCAGGCTTAGTTAAGCCAGTATAGGCTATTATACTATCCTTGGTTACAGAGTGGTGCACAGCACTCAGCGGTTGAGCCCATTCCATAATATGGGCATAGGCATACACAATTGCCACACCGCATTATTGGTACTTCTGTGCTAGCACTCTATTAGTTGTTACCTCCGTGGCATTACTTAGCCATTCTTGGGGTCTCCTGGTACATTTATAAAGGTTATACTTGTGGCTATTCATCCTTGTGGACTGAGATTTCTCAGTACTTATTATTTCTGGGAAGGTTATCTGCCACCTTTGTTTATCTTCAAGTACATCTGCATGGTACTACCTGAGATTGATTTTTGAGTAGCTCTTATTCAGGCTACCACATTATAGTAGAACATTATCTACTCAGGAAGTTACCATTAACACAGGCATTTGTTTTATTACCACAACTTGATCCTTTTACACCCCTACTATTCTAGAGACACCATTTTGTTAGGGCAATTCTGCATATCAGATCCCTAGGGACTATTGATTTAATGCCAGTCGCAACATAGTTAAAGTAAGTTGTACTCTATGTATCAAGTAATCAACAAAGAGCAGTAGCATGCAAACCATCAGCTTAATTATAATATCAGCAGTTAGTTGCTCATGTCAATATACACTGTAACCCCAAAAGAATAGGGTGTATGTATATAGCATAGATATAGGATACATTCAAGGGGTATTTTTGGTCTCTCGAGGCGCGGTTCAAACAAGACCACATCAATTAGAAGCCCCACATTGTATCAGTGTTTATGTGGAGGGGGTGACGGGGTCGGAGAATACATATAGTAAAGACTGAGAAGAGACGACAATTCATCCGGTAAAACTAACAGCCATAGAAGATCTACTGGCTATGTGTAAACCCACCAGCTTGCCAAGTTAATGCCCGTTTTAGCTTATCTGTTAGTTAGCTCGGTCAGTGTCCGCGCCGTCACTCCACCTCTCCTTGGATCTCCTGCAGGTAGTGCCACGTGATTTCGTTGCTACGTCACTACCACCTGATGTACGTTTCACGCCCACTGGCACTTTGTCAAACATAAGTATAGTGAGTGAGAGGGAAGCATTTAAAGTATTTATCCTATACATAGCTACAGCAAGCACAGGAGTCCAAAAACCCAAATCTGTCATTATGTTATCTGTAGTACCGTGAATAGTCATAGCACAAAGACACGCTATAAATATATATTGCACATGTGCCTTAGGAACAATTCAACTTACGTTCCAGCCTGCTAATGCATGGGCGTTACTTAAATGTTACGCCAATGCTCACATTAACATTTTTAAAATAACCCTATAAATAGGGAATCTTTTAAGCCATTTTAGCCTGACTTTAGAGAAAGGTTTGAACAGTCAAGTCCCAGCCGGACTGACTTTAGCCTGACTTTACCTGTGTCAAGATGACACAGGAGGCTTCCACCTCTGCTAACGGTGCTTCTTAATTATCCGCAGGGTGAATAAGGAGTGTAAAGTTCACTGATGAGAGTTAGAACTATTCATCAATGGGGTGGTTGATAACCACTCAAAGATTTTAAGGGAGCTGTGCTCCCAAACAAACATAGCTGAGAAAAACAGGAGTTTGGACAATATCCTATCCAGGATAAATGCTCTGGGTCATACGGTAAGAAACATGGATATGCTAAAGAAGTTGTGGACAGTCAGTAAGTGTAAGGTCAAGAAGCAACTGGCACCAATGATCACAATTTTGAGTTGCTGTATGAGGAGCGCTTGATGGAATGGGGTCTCTCTCTCCCAAGTGCTAGATGTTCCATTCATGGTGGACGTTGCTGATCTTGAGAACCTCTTAATTGTCTGTTATTTTTTCTGAGACCTATTTTAGCACCATCAGTGCATTTGGTGGCACTTGTTCTTTGAAAAGAGTTGGCAGCCCTGGAGATGGATGGTAGAGGCCTGCTCGTATTGACGTCTTTGCCTTTGTTCTCCCTTAGAACACTCCCAGCGATCTTAGACGGTGGGTCTGAAGTTACAGTAACATATTTCGGCTTTTCCTTGCCAGTATTATATTTAATTTGGCAGTGTTTGTCAACCCGTGCATAGGGCTGTTCTGGCTGAATAACAAAAGTAGTCTGGTTTCCTGTAAGTTTCTCCAAAGCTCCAGGATGGCTTTTTTGCAAGGAGATATTTTTTTTATTATTGGTGTTCAGATCCATCCCAGTATCAGAGCCAATTTTAGAGATCGTATTTGTCTCAGCATGGACAACTAATTGATCTTTTCTGATATTATTTTGTACTAGCCTGTGCCTGGCACGAATCCCATTCTTCACCTCACTTTGCTTTCCTTGGAGGCTTGTGCCACCACGGGACAACACATCTTGATGTGGCTGCTTATGAGGATAGGGCCTAGCCTGTGAATTGGCTCTGCTACCTGAAATTTCAGATTGTTTTGAATTACATGTATCATTAGCAAGAGCTGCTCTCTTTAATGACATCAACTGCTCTTCTATAACACTGCAACTGTTAGCAGTAACAGTGTCAGCACATGATGCATGGACCTTCATGCTTTTGCAATAGAAATATTTTGAAATGATAGGCAATGTACTTAGATAACTGTTGAATCTTTCAGTTTCTATATAGTGGTTTAAAAAAATAATAGCTGAGGCAGCCAGGGTGGCTATCTCCTGGCATCTTCCAGGTTTGAATTTTTCTACAAGTGATTGGATCAATTTATAAAAATGAAGGCCCCTTAGTTCCTCCTTTAGTATTTTGGGGAGGATGAGGATGATGGTTTTAATGAGACCTTTATCGATGCTCTCAATGCCGTTTTTTATAAGGCACTTCAGTTGTTTCTGGCTCAGCTTTGCCTGTCTAAGTTTCATGCACTCCTGCAAAGTGTAAACCAGCTCCTCATTCACGGCCGGGTCTTCTCTTCCCAGGCAACAGATTATCTCAGGTAAGATCGATATCTTTATATTTTCCCCATCGTGCTTGGCACCCTTTAGTATTTCGGTGAGTAAATGAATACAAGGGATCTTATTATCCTGCATTCTTAATGAAACTACCCTCATTAGGCCAGGAACTAGCTCTTTCCATCTCTTAAACGTTATGTTACCATCCTTGTTAAAGATGCTGTCCTGGAGGTATCGGCAAATTGCGTTCCGCTTGGATGGAAGAGTCAGAGGATCCAAAATAATTTCCAGAATAGCATCTTCCTCGCTGGGTCTGAGGCTGATTTCTTCCTTTTCTCGAGGGAGAATTTTTTTTTTGCCCTTCATGACACTTCTGTGGATTCCACTGTATCTTTCTAGACGGTGCTTTCACTGTGGAGCATGGCAGGAGGGAGGGAGGGGAGCCATCTTGGGCCCTGGCAGCAGGCACCTCCTATTTTTTTTTTTTTTTTTTTTTTTTTTTTTTATTTTAATTTTTTTTTAAAAAATTTTTTTGTAATTTTTGCAAGTTCCATTCATGGTGGACGTTGCTGATCTTGAGAACCTCTTAATTGTCTGTTATTTTTTCTGAGACCTATTTGAGCACCATCAGTGCATTTGGTGGCACTTGTTCTTTGAAAAGAGTTGGCAGCCCTGGAGATGGAAGGTAGAGGCCTGCTCGTATTGACGTCTTTGCCTTTGTTCTCCCTTAGAACACTCCCAGCGATCTTAGATGGTGGGTCTGAAGTTACAGTAACATATTTCGGCTTTTCCTTGCCAGTATTATATTTAATTTGGCGGTGTTTGTCAACCCGTGCATAGGGCTGTTCTGGCTGAATAACAAAAGTAGTCTGGTTTCCTGTAAGTTTCTCCAAAGCTCCAGGATGGCTTTTTTGCAAGGAGATATTTTTTTTATTATTGGTGTTCAGATCCATCCCAGTATCAGAGCCAATTTTAGAGATCGTATTTGTCTCAGCATGGACACCTAATTGATCTTTTCTGATATTATTTTGTACTAGCCTGTGCCTGGCACGAATCCCATTCTTCACCTCACTTTGCTTTCCTTGGAGGCTTGTGCCACCACGGGACAACACATCTTGATGTGGCTGCTTATGAGGATAGGGCCTAGCCTGTGAATTGGCTCTGCTACCTGAAATTTCAGATTGTTTTGAATTACATGTATCATTAGCAAGAGCTGCTCTCTTTAATGACATCAACTGCTCTTCTATAACACTGCAACTGTTAGCAGTAACAGTGTCAGCACATGATGCATGGACCTTCATGCTTTTGCAATAGAAATATTTTGAAATGATAGGCAATGTACTTAGATACCTGTTGAATCTTTCAGTTTCTATATAGTGGTTTAAAAAAATAATAGCTGAGGCAGCCAGGGTGGCTATCTCCTGGCATCTTCCAGGTTTGAATTTTTCTACAAGTGATTGGATCAATTTATAAAAATGAAGGCCCCTTAGTTCCTCCTTTAGTATTTTGGGGAGGACGAGGATGATGGTTTTAATGAGACCTTTATCGATGCTCTCAATGCCGTTTTTTATAAGGCACTTCAGTTGTTTCTGGCTCAGCTTTGCCTGTCTAAGTTTCATGCACTCCTGCAAAGTGTAAACCAGCTCCTCATTCACGGCCGGGTCTTCTCTTCCCAGGCAACAGATTATCTCAGGTAAGATCGATATCTTTATATTTTCCCCATCGTGCTTGGCACCCTTTGTATTTCGGTGAGTAAATGAATACAAGGGATCTTATTATCCTGCATTCTTAATGAAACTACCCTCATTAGGCCAGGAACTAGCTCTTTCCATCTCTTAAACGTTATGTTACCATCCTTGTTAAAGATGCTGTCCTGGAGGTATCGGCAAATTGCGTTCCGCTTGGATGGAAGAGTCAGAGGATCCAAAATAATTTCCAGAATAGCATCTTCCTCGCTGGGTCTGAGGCTGATTTCTTCCTTTTCTCGAGGGAGAATTTTTTTTTTGCCCTTCATGACACTTCTGTGGATTCCACTGTATCTTTCTAGACGGTGCTTTCACTGTGGAGCATGGCTGGAGGGAGGGAGGGGAGCCATCTTGGGCCCTGGCAGCAGGCACCTCCTATTTTTTTTTTTTAATTTTTTTTTTTTTTTTTAATTTTTTTAATTTTTAATTTTTTTTTTTTTTTTGTAATTTTTGCAAGTTCCATTCATGGTGGACGTTGCTGATCTTGAGAACCTCTTAATTGTCTGTTATTTTTTCTGAGACCTATTTGAGCACCATCAGTGCATTTGGTGGCACTTGTTCTTTGAAAAGAGTTGGCAGCCCTGGAGATGGAAGGTAGAGGCCTGCTCGTATTGACGTCTTTGCCTTTGTTCTCCCTTAGAACACTCCCAGCGATCTTAGATGGTGGGTCTGAAGTTACAGTAACATATTTCGGCTTTTCCTTGCCAGTATTATATTTAATTTGGCGGTGTTTGTCAACCCGTGCATAGGGCTGTTCTGGCTGAATAACAAAAGTAGTCTGGTTTCCTGTAAGTTTCTCCAAAGCTCCAGGATGGCTTTTTTGCAAGGAGATATTTTTTTTATTATTGGTGTTCAGATCCATCCCAGTATCAGAGCCAATTTTAGAGATCGTATTTGTCTCAGCATGGACACCTAATTGATCTTTTCTGATATTATTTTGTACTAGCCTGTGCCTGGCACGAATCCCATTCTTCACCTCACTTTGCTTTCCTTGGAGGCTTGTGCCACCACGGGACAACACATCTTGATGTGGCTGCTTATGAGGATAGGGCCTAGCCTGTGAATTGGCTCTGCTACCTGAAATTTCAGATTGTTTTGAATTACATGTATCATTAGCAAGAGCTGCTCTCTTTAATGACATCAACTGCTCTTCTAGAACACTGCAACTGTTAGCAGTAACAGTGTCAGCACATGATGCATGGACCTTCATGCTTTTGCAATAGAAATATTTTGAAATGATAGGCAATGTACTTAGATACCTGTTGAATCTTTCAGTTTCTATATAGTGGTTTAAAAAAATAATAGCTGAGGCAGCCAGGGTGGCTATCTCCTGGCATCTTCCAGGTTTGAATTTTTCTACAAGTGATTGGATCAATTTATAAAAATGAAGGCCCCTTAGTTCCTCCTTTAGTATTTTGGGGAGGATGAGGATGATGGTTTTAATGAGACCTTTATCGATGCTCTCAATGCCGTTTTTTATAAGGCACTTCAGTTGTTTCTGGCTCAGCTTTGCCTGTCTAAGTTTCATGCACTCCTGCAAAGTGTAAACCAGCTCCTCATTCACGGCCGGGTCTTCTCTTCCCAGGCAACAGATTATCTCAGGTAAGATCGATATCTTTATATTTTCCCCATCGTGCTTGGCACCCTTTAGTATTTCGGTGAGTAAATGAATACAAGGGATCTTATTATCCTGCATTCTTAATGAAACTACCCTCATTAGGCCAGGAACTAGCTCTTTCCATCTCTTAAACGTTATGTTACCATCCTTGTTAAAGATGCTGTCCTGGAGGTATCGGCAAATTGCGTTCCGCTTGGATGGAAGAGTCAGAGGATCCAAAATAATTTCCAGAATAGCATCTTCCTCGCTGGGTCTGAGGCTGATTTCTTCCTTTTCTCGAGGGAGAATTTTTTTTTTGCCCTTCATGACACTTCTGTGGATTCCACTGTATCTTTCTAGACGGTGCTTTCACTGTGGAGCATGGCAGGAGGGAGGGAGGGGAGCCATCTTGGGCCCTGGCAGCAGGCACCTCCTATTTTTTATTTTTTATTTTTTTTTAATTTATTTTTTTAATTTTTTTAATTTTTAAAAAAAAAATTTTTTTGTAATTTTTGCAAGTTCCATTCATGGTGGACGTTGCTGATCTTGAGAACCTCTTAATTGTCTGTTATTTTTTCTGAGACCTATTTTAGCACCATCAGTGCATTTGGTGGCACTTGTTCTTTGAAAAGAGTTGGCAGCCCTGGAGATGGAAGGTAGAGGCCTGCTCGTATTGACGTCTTTGCCTTTGTTCTCCCTTAGAACACTCCCAGCGAACTTAGATGGTGGGTCTGAAGTTACAGTAACATATTTCGGCTTTTCCTTGCCAGTATTATATTTAATTTGGCGGTGTTTGTCAACCCGTGCATAGGGCTGTTCTGGCTGAATAACAAAAGTAGTCTGGTTTCCTGTAAGTTTCTCCAAAGCTCCAGGATGGCTTTTTTGCAAGGAGATATTTTTTTTATTATTGATGTTCAGATCCATCCCAGTATCAGAGCCAATTTTAGAGATCGTATTTGTCTCAGCATGGACACCTAATTGATCTTTTCTGATATTATTTTGTACTAGCCTGTGCCTGGCACGAATCCCATTCTTCACCTCACTTTGCTTTCCTTGGAGGCTTGTGCCACCACGGGACAACACATCTTGATGTGGCTGCTTATGAGGATAGGGCCTAGCCTGTGAATTGGCTCTGCTACCTGAAATTTCAGATTGTTTTGAATTACATGTATCATTAGCAAGAGCTGCTCTCTTTAATGACATCAACTGCTCTTCTATAACACTGCAACTGTTAGCAGTAACAGTGTCAGCACATGATGCATGGACCTTCATGCTTTTGCAATAGAAATATTTTGAAATGATAGGCAATGTACTTAGATACCTGTTGAATCTTTCAGTTTCTATATAGTGGTTTAAAAAAATAATAGCTGAGGCAGCCAGGGTGGCTATCTCCTGGCATCTTCCAGGTTTGAATTTTTCTACAAGTGATTGGATCAATTTATAAAAATGAAGGCCCCTTAGTTCCTCCTTTAGTATTTTGGGGAGGATGAGGATGATGGTTTTAATGAGACCTTTATCGATGCTCTCAATGCCGTTTTTTATAAGGCACTTCAGTTGTTTCTGGCTCAGCTTTGCCTGTCTAAGTTTCATGCACTCCTGCAAAGTGTAAACCAGCTCCTCATTCACGGCCGGGTCTTCTCTTCCCAGGCAACAGATTATCTCAGGTAAGATCGATATCTTTATATTTTCCCCATCGTGCTTGGCACCCTTTAGTATTTCGGTGAGTAAATGAATACAAGGGATCTTATTATCCTGCATTCTTAATGAAACTACCCTCATTAGGCCAGGAACTAGCTCTTTCCATCTCTTAAACGTTATGTTACCATCCTTGTTAAAGATGCTGTCCTGGAGGTATCGGCAAATTGCGTTCCGCTTGGATGGAAGAGTCAGAGGATCCAAAATAATTTCCAGAATAGCATCTTCCTCGCTGGGTCTGAGGCTGATTTCTTCCTTTTCTCGAGGGAGAATTTTTTTTTTGCCCTTCATGACACTTCTGTGGATTCCACTGTATCTTTCTAGACGGTGCTTTCACTGTGGAGCATGGCAGGATGGAGGGAGGGGAGCCATCTTGGGCCCTGGCAGCAGGCACCTCCTATTTTTTATTTTTTATTTATTTTTTATTTATTTTTTTAATTTTTAAAAAAAAATTTTTTTTGTAATTTTTGCAAGTTCCATTCATGGTGGACGTTGCTGATCTTGAGAACCTCTTAATTGTCTGTTATTTTTTCTGAGACCTATTTTAGCACCATCAGTGCATTTGGTGGCACTTGTTCTTTGAAAAGAGTTGGCAGCCCTGGAGATGGTAGGTAGAGGCCTGCTCGTATTGACGTCTTTGCCTTTGTTCTCCCTTAGAACACTCCCAGCGATCTTAGATGGTGGGTCTGAAGTTACAGTAACATATTTCGGCTTTTCCTTGCAAGTATTATATTTAATTTGGCGGTGTTTGTCAACCCGTGCATAGGGCTGTTCTGGCTGAATAACAAAAGTAGTCTGGTTTCCTGTAAGTTTCTCCAAAGCTCCAGGATGGCTTTTTTGCAAGGAGATATTTTTTTTATTATTGGTGTTCAGATCCATCCCAGTATCAGAGCCAATTTTAGAGATCGTATTTGTCTCAGCATGGACACCTAATTGATCTTTTCTGATATTATTTTGTACTAGCCTGTGCCTGGCACGAATCCCATTCTTCACCTCACTTTGCTTTCCTTGGAGGCTTGTGCCACCACGGGACAACACATCTTGATGTGGCTGCTTATGAGGATAGGGCCTAGCCTGTGAATTGGCTCTGCTACCTGAAATTTCAGATTGTTTTGAATTACATGTATCATTAGCAAGAGCTGCTCTCTTTAATGACATCAACTGCTCTTCTATAACACTGCAACTGTTAGCAGTAACAGTGTCAGCACATGATGCATGGACCTTCATGCTTTTGCAATAGAAATATTTTGAAATGATAGGCAATGTACTTAGATACCTGTTGAATCTTTCAGTTTCTATATAGTGGTTTAAAAAAATAATAGCTGAGGCAGCCAGGGTGGCTATCTCCTGGCATCTTCCAGGTTTGAATTTTTCTACAAGTGATTGGATCAATTTATAAAAATGAAGGCCCCTTAGTTCCTCCTTTAGTATTTTGGGGAGGATGAGGATGATGGTTTTAATGAGACCTTTATCGATGCTCTCAATGCCGTTTTTTATAAGGCACTTCAGTTGTTTCTGGCTCAGCTTTGCCTGTCTAAGTTTCATGCACTCCTGCAAAGTGTAAACCAGCTCCTCATTCACGGCCGGGTCTTCTCTTCCCAGGCAACAGATTATCTCAGGTAAGATCGATATCTTTATATTTTCCCCATCGTGCTTGGCACCCTTTAGTATTTCGGTGAGTAAATGAATACAAGGGATCTTATTATCCTGCATTCTTAATGAAACTACCCTCATTAGGCCAGGAACTAGCTCTTTCCATCTCTTAAACGTTATGTTACCATCCTTGTTAAAGATGCTGTCCTGGAGGTATCGGCAAATTGCGTTCCGCTTGGATGGAAGAGTCAGAGGATCCAAAATAATTTCCAGAATAGCATCTTCCTCGCTGGGTCTGAGGCTGATTTCTTCCTTTTCTCGAGGGAGAATTTTTTTTTTGCCCTTCATGACACTTCTGTGGATTCCACTGTATCTTTCTAGACGGTGCTTTCACTGTGGAGCATGGCTGGAGGGAGGGAGGGGAGCCATCTTGGGCCCTGGCAGCAGGCACCTCCTATTTTTTTTTTTAATTTTTTTTTTTTTTTTTTTTAATTTTTTTAATTTTTAAATGTTTTTTTTTTTTTTTTTTGTAATTTTTGCAAGTTCCATTCATGGTGGACGTTGCTGATCTTGAGAACCTCTTAATTGTCTGTTATTTTTTCTGAGACCTATTTGAGCACCATCAGTGCATTTGGTGGCACTTGTTCTTTGAAAAGAGTTGGCAGCCCTGGAGATGGAAGGTAGAGGCCTGCTCGTATTGACGTCTTTGCCTTTGTTCTCCCTTAGAACACTCCCAGCGATCTTAGATGGTGGGTCTGAAGTTACAGTAACATATTTCGGCTTTTCCTTGCAAGTATTATATTTAATTTGGCGGTGTTTGTCAACCCGTGCATAGGGCTGTTCTGGCTGAATAACAAAAGTTGTCTGGTTTCCTGTAAGTTTCTCCAAAGCTCCAGGATGGCTTTTTTGCAAGGAGATATTTTTTTTATTATTGGTGTTCAGATCCATCCCAGTATCAGAGCCAATTTTAGAGATCGTATTTGTCTCAGCATGGACACCTAATTGATCTTTTCTGATATTATTTTGTACTAGCCTGTGCCTGGCACGAATCCCATTCTTCACCTCACTTTGCTTTCCTTGGAGGCTTGTGCCACCACGGGACAACACATCTTGATGTGGCTGCTTATGAGGATAGGGCCTAGCCTGTGAATTGGCTCTGCTACCTGAAATTTCAGATTGTTTTGAATTACATGTATCATTAGCAAGAGCTGCTCTCTTTAATGACATCAACTGCTCTTCTATAACACTGCAACTGTTAGCAGTAACAGTGTCAGCACATGATGCATGGACCTTCATGCTTTTGCAATAGAAATATTTTGAAATGATAGGCAATGTACTTAGATACCTGTTGAATCTTTCAGTTTCTATATAGTGGTTTAAAAAAATAATAGCTGAGGCAGCCAGGGTGGCTATCTCCTGGCATCTTCCAGGTTTGAATTTTTCTACAAGTGATTGGATCAATTTATAAAAATGAAGGCCCCTTAGTTCCTCCTTTAGTATTTTGGGGAGGATGAGGATGATGGTTTTAATGAGACCTTTATCGATGCTCTCAATGCCGTTTTTTATAAGGCACTTCAGTTGTTTCTGGCTCAGCTTTGCCTGTCTAAGTTTCATGCACTCCTGCAAAGTGTAAACCAGCTCCTCATTCACGGCCGGGTCTTCTCTTCCCAGGCAACAGATTATCTCAGGTAAGATCGATATCTTTATATTTTCCCCATCGTGCTTGGCACCCTTTAGTATTTCGGTGAGTAAATGAATACAAGGGATTTTATTATCCTGCATTCTTAATGAAACTACCCTCATTAGGCCAGGAACTAGCTCTTTCCATCTCTTAAACGTTATGTTACCATCCTTGTTAAAGATGCTGTCCTGGAGGTATCGGCAAATTGCGTTCCGCTTGGATGGAAGAGTCAGAGGATCCAAAATAATTTCCAGAATAGCATCTTCCTCGCTGGGTCTGAGGCTGATTTCTTCCTTTTCTCGAGGGAGAATTTTTTTTTTGCCCTTCATGACACTTCTGTGGATTCCACTGTATCTTTCTAGACGGTGCTTTCACTGTGGAGCATGGCTGGAGGGAGGGAGGGGAGCCATCTTGGGCCCTGGCAGCAGGAACCTCCTATTTTTATTTTTAAATTTTTTTAATTTTTAAATGTTTTTTTTTTTTTTTTTTTGTAATTTTTGCAAGTTCCATTCATGGTGGACGTTGCTGATCTTGAGAACCTCTTAATTGTCTGTTATTTTTTCTGAGACCTATTTTAGCACCATCAGTGCATTTGGTGGCACTTGTTCTTTGAAAAGAGTTGGCAGCCCTGGAGATGGAAGGTAGAGGCCTGCTCGTATTGACGTCTTTGCCTTTGTTCTCCCTTAGAACACTCCCAGCGATCTTAGATGGTGGGTCTGAAGTTACAGTAACATATTTCGGCTTTTCCTTGCAAGTATTATATTTAATTTGGCGGTGTTTGTCAACCCGTGCATAGGGCTGTTCTGGCTGAATAACAAAAGTAGTCTGGTTTCCTGTAAGTTTCTCCAAAGCTCCAGGATGGCTTTTTTGCAAGGAGATATTTTTTTTATTATTGGTGTTCAGATCCATCCCAGTATCAGAGCCAATTTTAGAGATCGTATTTGTCTCAGCATGGACACCTAATTGATCTTTTCTGATATTATTTTGTACTAGCCTGTGCCTGGCACGAATCCCATTCTTCACCTCACTTTGCTTTCCTTGGAGGCTTGTGCCACCACGGGACAACACATCTTGATGTGGCTGCTTATGAGGATAGGGCCTAGCCTGTGAATTGGCTCTGCTACCTGAAATTTCAGATTGTTTTGAATTACATGTATCATTAGCAAGAGCTGCTCTCTTTAATGACATCAACTGCTCTTCTATAACACTGCAACTGTTAGCAGTAACAGTGTCAGCACATGATGCATGGACCTTCATGCTTTTGCAATAGAAATATTTTGAAATGATAGGCAATGTACTTAGATACCTGTTGAATCTTTCAGTTTCTATATAGTGGTTTAAAAAAATAATAGCTGAGGCAGCCAGGGTGGCTATCTCCTGGCATCTTCCAGGTTTGAATTTTTCTACAAGTGATTGGATCAATTTATAAAAATGAAGGCCCCTTAGTTCCTCCTTTAGTATTTTGGGGAGGATGAGGATGATGGTTTTAATGAGACCTTTATCGATGCTCTCAATGCCGTTTTTTATAAGGCACTTCAGTTGTTTCTGGCTCAGCTTTGCCTGTCTAAGTTTCATGCACTCCTGCAAAGTGTAAACCAGCTCCTCATTCACGGCCGGGTCTTCTCTTCCCAGGCAACAGATTATCTCAGGTAAGATCGATATCTTTATATTTTCCCCATCGTGCTTGGCACCCTTTAGTATTTCGGTGAGTAAATGAATACAAGGGATCTTATTATCCTGCATTCTTAATGAAACTACCCTCATTGGGCCAGGAACTAGCTCTTTCCATCTCTTAAACGTTATGTTACCATCCTTGTTAAAGATGCTGTCCTGGAGGTATCGGCAAATTGCGTTCCGCTTGGATGGAAGAGTCAGAGGATCCAAAATAATTTCCAGAATAGCATCTTCCTCGCTGGGTCTGAGGCTGATTTCTTCCTTTTCTCGAGGGAGAATTTTTTTTTGCCCTTCATGACACTTCTGTGGATTCCACTGTATCTTTCTAGACGGTGCTTTCACTGTGGAGCATGGCTGGAGGGAGGGAGGGGAGCCATCTTGGGCCCTGGCAGCAGGCACCTCCTATTTTTTTTTTTTAATTTTTTTTTTTTTTTTTTAATTTTTTTAATTTTTAAAAATTTTTTTTTTTTTTTTTTGTAATTTTTGCAAGTTCCATTCATGGTGGACGTTGCTGATCTTGAGAATCTCTTAATTGTCTGTTATTTTTTCTGAGACCTATTTTAGCACCATCAGTGCATTTGGTGGCACTTGTTCTTTGAAAAGAGTTGGCAGCCCTGGAGATGGAAGGTAGAGGCCTGCTCGTATTGACGTCTTTGCCTTTGTTCTCCCTTAGAACACTCCCAGCGATCTTAGATGGTGGGTCTGAAGTTACAGTAACATATTTCGGCTTTTCCTTGCCAGTATTATATTTAATTTGGCGGTGTTTGTCAACCCGTGCATAGGGCTGTTCTGGCTGAATAACAAAAGTAGTCTGGTTTCCTGTAAGTTTCTCCAAAGCTCCAGGATGGCTTTTTTGCAAGGAGATATTTTTTTTATTATTGGTGTTCAGATCCATCCCAGTATCAGAGCCAATTTTAGAGATCGTATTTGTCTCAGCATGGACACCTAATTGATCTTTTCTGATATTATTTTGTACTAGCCTGTGCCTGGCACGAATCCCATTCTTCACCTCACTTTGCTTTCCTTGGAGGCTTGTGCCACCACGGGACAACACATCTTGATGTGGCTGCTTATGAGGATAGGGCCTAGCCTGTGAATTGGCTCTGCTACCTGAAATTTCAGATTGTTTTGAATTACATGTATCATTAGCAAGAGCTGCTCTCTTTAATGACATCAACTGCTCTTCTATAACACTGCAACTGTTAGCAGTAACAGTGTCAGCACATGATGCATGGACCTTCATGCTTTTGCAATAGAAATATTTTGAAATGATAGGCAATGTACTTAGATACCTATTGAATCTTTCAGTTTCTATATAGTGGTTTAAAAAAATAATAGCTGAGGCAGCCAGGGTGGCTATCTCCTGGCATCTTCCAGGTTTGAATTTTTCTACAAGTGATTGGATCAATTTATAAAAATGAAGGCCCCTTAGTTCCTCCTTTAGTATTTTGGGGAGGATGAGGATGATGGTTTTAATGAGACCTTTATCGATGCTCTCAATGCCGTTTTTTATAAGGCACTTCAGTTGTTTCTGGCTCAGCTTTGCCTATCTAAGTTTCATGCACTCCTGCAAAGTGTAAACCAGCTCCTCATTCCCGGCCGGGTCTTCTCTTCCCAGGCAACAGATTATCTCAGGTAAGATCGATATCTTTATATTTTCCCCATCGTGCTTGGCACCCTTTAGTATTTCGGTGAGTAAATGAATACAAGGGATCTTATTATCCTGCATTCTTAATGAAACTACCCTCATTAGGCCAGGAACTAGCTCTTTCCATCTCTTAAACGTTATGTTACCATCCTTGTTAAAGATGCTGTCCTGGAGGTATCGGCAAATTGCGTTCCGCTTGGATGGAAGAGTCAGAGGATCCAAAATAATTTCCAGAATAGCATCTTCCTCGCTGGGTCTGAGGCTGATTTCTTCCTTTTCTCGAGGGAGAATTTTTTTTTTGCCCTTCATGACACTTCTGTGGATTCCACTGTATCTTTCTAGACGGTGCTTTCACTGTGGAGCATGGCTGGAGGGAGGGAGGGGAGCCATCTTGGGCCCTGGCAGCAGGCACCTCCTATTTTTTTTTTTTTTTTTTTTTTTAAATTTTTTTAAATTTTTTAAATTTTTTTTTTTTTTTTTTTGTAATTTTTTTTTTTATGTTCTTCCATAGTATACCTGTAGGAGTTGAGAAAATGTTTTCTTAGCATAGATGTTGTTGAGTTAGTAAAAGATATATGGTTCATTTGGTTACGATAATTGTTGATTACCCCTTCAGCATAAAGTTAAAAGTCAATGATTATTCTCTCCCCCTCCCCCCCTTTTACCCTGGACCCCCATCCTGGCCCACACCATAGCCTTCTCCCTACTCCCCTATCTTACCCCCGTACTCCCCACCGCCCCCTGACCTCTCCCCCCTCTCTACCGAACGACCCACCTTCCCCTGAACTCTGTTGAAGACGTTTCCCTGAGGGTCCATGAGCGATGAGACCCTCGACCAGGAAAACAAACAGAGCATTGTCTCTGGTTTGTGACACACATGGAGTTACTTTTATTGATATATAAAGCCTCAACAATGGTTTAACTAAGTTTGCAAGATATGCTGCACGCCTCCCTGAGGAAGAAGTAGGGACACAATAATGTCCCCTCTGACAAGATCTATCTAACCCTTAAATGTGAATTACCTAATTCAAATGTGTGAAAAAGAACCTCAACAGAAATGCAAATGTATGCTTATGACACTGCAACCTAGCCTCTCCCCCTCTACCTCCTCCCTTCCCCCTCCCTTATATTTCCCTACCCTTCCCCCTTCCCCTCCTCCCCCCTCTCTTCTCTCCCCTCCTCTCCCCCCGTCCCCCTTCTCCCATCTCTCAACCCCCCCCACCTTCTCTCCCTTCCCCCTCCCTTGCTCAGCCTTAAGGTACAACCCTAGACACTTAACTGACCCCACTTAAAGTATAGAGACTAAATATATTGTTTGTTAAATATATGAAACGGACAGAACAAGAGTATGTTGCATACCTTCCCTTGTCCTCCTCCTCACGGTTTGCCTCACTTTTAAATATATTCAAATCAGACTCATAAGGTATCCTGTGCGTTACCCAGTGGGAAAGTAGGGATAAAATAATGTCCCTGCAAACAAGGATCACTTACCTCAAAGATATGTTGCATCGAATCCAAGTGCACTAACCACAGTTACTGGAGCGATCTAAGAGTACGGTACCGACTGGATCACTGACCCCCCCCCAACTCAATACTCCCCTCCCACCTACCCCTACCCCTCCACTCCACCCAACCCTCCACACTCCTCCCTCCACCCTCTCCCGCCCTCCCCTCCCTTCCACTCCACCCCCTATCGGATCATTAACTCTCTGCCTCTGAGAATAGGAATATCCCTAATATGAGGTTGTTCCTGGGTCCAGTGGTATTTGGATTTACAAATTACATTCGTTAGTTCCCTTGGGACTTAATGTAGATCTAGACATTGGAGCATTTATTGGCTAACCATCCATGTTTTTTACCTAGGTTTTTCCCTTTGTATCCGAGATATTAATCATGGCTTCCACTCCACCTCTTCTCTCCTTCTTTTACCTGTTTTATCTGTGGTCTTTTTAACGTGTTTTAAGTGTTTTTACACGTTTTAGTTAGCTATTTCATTAAGCTCTTTTAGCCAAAGTTGTTTTTAAAAATATATATATTTTTATTTATATTTATGTCTATAATTATTGTGCAAAAGCCCCATTTGGGAACGGGTAGACAGTAAGAAATCTGCGGTTTCTTTTTTTAGACCGCGCACCCCAACCACAGATCGAGATACAGAATCGTTTTCTGTGTCTAGACGACCTGGGGGAATCAGGAGGGTTGGAGATAAACAGGAAAAAATGAGGCCAAGAGGAAGAGGGAAAACTGCAAAACAAGAAAATAATGCACTAAAATCAGTTTTGACATTAGTACTAAAGTTTTAACTGACACACAAACCAAGTTGATGGCTAAGGGGTTAAATTTTGCCCGTACGATGGGACCCAGTGGTTTCAACTTGTTTTTAGATGCACAAAAATATCTGCGACAAATGACGGTCAAGAGATTTTTCTTGAATAAGGATGCATTAAGTCGCGAACATTGTTCACAGGTAGTTGAAAGAGTACCAGCTGTAGTGAATGTAGACACCAGTGATGCATTTGTTCATTCTAAATTAAAAGAAAGATCAAAATTTTATCCTAGTGAAAGTAAGGGTCAATACCTTGAGGTTTTTAATTAACTAATTCTCAAGGATTTCGAGAGACTAGCTCAGAATAAAAGCAAGTATAAGGATAATCTGACTAAAAAAGAAAGAGCAGCCCTTAAGGAACTTACCGAAGACAGGAGTATTACTGTCAAGTCAGCTGACAAAGGGGGGGGGGGAGTGTAGTAGTAATGGATACTAGCTACTACCTCAAAGAGTCTGGTAGGATTTTGAATGATCCACTGACCTATGAGAGATTGGCTAGGGACCCTACCAACTTACATAAAGAAGAATTACAAGGTATATTAAATCATGGTAGACAACTTGGTATCTTGGACGAGAAAGAATTGCAATATCTCATGAGGCAAAAACGGTTATGCCCGTGTTTTATTTCTTACCCAAGACACAAAGACCTATCCAACCCCCCAGGGAGGCCGATTATCTCGGGCATCGGTTCTCTGACACAAAATCTGTCAGAGTACATTGATATCTATCTGCAGAAATATGCTTCCAATGCCACACGAGATACAATGCAGATTTTAATTATTTTATCTGAAATAGAATGGCGACATGACTACACTCTGGTGACTTGCGATGTGTCTTCGCTGTACACTTGTATCAGACACATAGATGGACATGATGCAGTTAAAAGAGTGATGGAGAAAGCTCTAACCATCCCACCGGACCAAAGACATTTTATACTACAGGGGATTCAATTTATTTTGACCCATAATGTCTTTTGGTTCGATGGTACACTGTTTTTACAGAAATGCGGTACTGCAATGGGGACTAGGTTCGTGCCGAGTTACGCCAATAAATTCATGGCAGATTGGGAGGAGGAATCTATTTGGTCAGGGAATCCTTTCGACGCGGGCCTAGTCCTCTGGAAAAGATATATTGATGACATCATCTTTATCTGGCGTGGTGAACACCAAGACCTAGAATCTTTTTTTATGTTACATAAATCAGAATGATCGTAATCTGGTGTTCACATCAGAGAGGAGTAGATCCAGTATTAATTTCCTACATCTGACTATATATATATATATATAGAGGATCGGGTTTTAAAAACTAAAACTTTTTTTAAAGCGGTGGATGCCAACAATTTTTTATTGAATAGCAGTTGCCACCATCCCCGCTGGCTAAACAACATTCCATATGGGCAGTTTCGCGTATTCGACGAAACTGTACTGAAGAGAGTATTTCCAAGAACAGGCAGAGGTTCTTGAGACAAGATTTTTAGAAAGAAGCTATGATCCCAACATGGTACAACAGGCATTAATTAAAACTGCCAAATTAAATAAAAATGAGTTATCGGTTACAAAAACAGTAAGGCCAACACAGAGTTCGTTGTCCCATTCATAACTCAGTACAACCGCGAGGCTCATAAAATGCGGATTATTATTCAACGCCGTTGGAATGTATTGCTAAAGTATCCAGTTTTTAAAATCCATCTCCCTGAGATTCCGTGAATCATTTTTAAAAAAGCAGCCAATTTAAAGGGTAAACTGGCTCCCAGTATATTCCGAAAAGAAGAGAAATCCTTACCTGTACAATGGTTACCGAAACCAGATAGTCAGTAATAATAAATATGAAAATATATGCAATCTCGACCAGTGGGGTAGGGAGAATAGCACAAATGTAAGATCTTACTACTCACATGGCCGGTGACCGCCTAGATGGAATGCTCCTCTATTTCTTCCTCCACCTCGATTGCAACTTCCTCCACCTCTTTTGTAACTTCCTCCACCTCGATTGTAACTTGCTCCACCTCTTTTGTAACTTCCTCCACCTCTTTTGTAACTTCCTCCACCTCTATTGTAACTTCCTCCACCTCTTTTGTTGTTTCCTGATCCTCTTTTTCTTCATCCTTTTTCTTTTTGTCTTCCTCTTTTGCTTCTTCTTCCACTACCTCTATTTGCTCTTCGGCCTTCTCTCCTCCCTCCATCTTCTCCTCTTCCTCAATTTGAATATCATCCATCTTCATTATTTCTAAAGTATAACATCAGTTAAATAACTCCTCCTATTGCTCCACATAACCTCTCCCTATAACTCCTCCTATTGCTCCATATAACCTCTCCCTATAACTCCTCCTATTGCTCCATATAACCTCTCCCTATAACTCCTCCTACTTTATTACTCCATGTAACCCCTCCCGATATCTCCTCCTTTTACTGCCAGTAACCCCTCCCTATAACTTCTCTACTGTTCCATATAACCAATTTCTATAGCTCCTACTGTTCCATATACTGTAACCCATCCCTATAACTTCCCCAGATCCTCCATATAACTACTCCCTATAACTCCTCCTGTTGTTCACTATAGCTGTTCCCTATAATTGCTCATATTGATTCATATAACCACTCCCTATTATTCCTAATTCTCCATATACCGCATCCCTGTAACTTCTACTATTTCGTCTATAATTCCTTTTATTGTTCCATATAACCTCCCCCTATTGCTTCGTATAATTACACCCTATATCTCCTCCTTTGCCTCCATATAGCGATGCCCCTTTAACTGCTTATATTGCTCCATATAATGAGCACTTTTACTCCATATAGCCATTCCCTATAACGCCTCCTAATGCTCCATGTAACCTCTTCCTATAACTTCTATTGCTCGCCATAAGTGCACCCTATAATGCCTCCTATTGCTCTATATTAACACTCCTTATAACTCATATTGTTCCATATAAACCCTCCTATAATTCCTATTGTTCTATACGACTCCTCCTATTGTTACATATAGCCCATCCCTATGATTCCTCCTATTCCTCCATATAATCACTCTCTATTACTACTATTGATCCATATAACCCCTCCTATTTATCCATGTAACCAGTGGTCGACAAATCACCAAAAAATCTACTCGCCGAATAAAAAAATTTACTCGCCACCTAGTACCACACGTGTGCTGCTTAGGCCAATACTAGCTCGCCACAATGTTAAATACACTCGCCCGGGGCGTGCAAATGTATAGGTTTGTCAAACACTGCATATAACCCTTCCCTATAACTCCTCCAATTGCTTTATGTAACAACTCCCGATACTCATCCTATTGCTCAATATAACCGCTCATTATAATTTCTCCTATTGCTCCATTTTACAACTCCCTATAAATCCTATTGCTCCATAGAATCACTCCCTAGAAATCCTGACTTCTCCCTATAACTCCTTTTTGCTCCATATAACCTCTTCATACTGTATATCTCCTTCTATTGCTCAATATAACCATGACCCTGTAACTGCTCCTATTGCTTCATTTAACCACACCACTTAACTCTTATTGCTCCATATAGCGTTCCCTATAACTCTTCCTAATGCTCCATATAACTGCTCCCTATAAATCCTTCTATACTGTAGCTTCGTATAACAGCTCACTTTAACTTCTCCATTTGCTCTCTATAACTGCACCCTATACCTCCTCCTACTGCTCTTTCTTACCACTCCTTATAACTCCTATTTCTGCATATAATCCCTCCCTATAACTCCTCCTTTTGCTCCATATAACAGCTCCCTATAACTGCTTCCATTGATTCATATAACTGCCCCCTATAAGTTCTTCTATTATTCAATATTACCACTCCCAATAACTCCTATTGTTCCATAGAACTCGTCCTATTGCTCGATATTACCTCTCCTAATAACTGTTATTGGTCTATATTATCGCTCATTATAACACCTCCTATTATTCGCTTTAGCCTAGTGGCGGATTTCCCATTAGGCCGGGGGCCCAGGGCGGCAACATTTTGGGGTGGTAAAAATGTCCGCCCCCATATGCATTTTCCGCGCTCTCGGGCCTATCGGTTCTAATGGGAATGCACTTACATGTGTCAGCTGCCTCCTTGCTGCCACCCTATAGTTATTTTGGAACCCCAGCATCAAATGACATTGCGGATGTTCCAAAGTGACATCACATGGCGTCTTGTTGCCATGGCAATGTGAGGTTGTGACATCAAACGCCGTCATTACAACGCCTTACAATGGCAATGCAACGCCATGCGCCATCACATTAATGATGTCCGTGGAATCATTTGACCCAGGGGTTCCAAAGGAGATAGAGGGCGGCAGCAAGGAGGCGACTGATACAGCTAAGTGTCTAGAGGATGCAGATTTTCAAACCCGCCACTGCTTTAACCCCTCATTATAACGATTGCTATTGTATATACAGTATAATCGCTTCCTATAACTCCTCCTATTGTTCAATACAACTGCTGCCTATAACTTATCCTTTTACTTGATATTAGCACAACTAATAACTCAAAAAACAGAAATGCCCAGTGCAGCATCCAAAGTGACAAAACATACACTGGCGACACACTTTATTCGAGCTCGGCTAGTCCCACGAATTCGGGTATACCCGGGTGTATTGAGGTTTGTGACTGTTTTCTGCCCGAGTGCATTGAGGTATTTTCAGGCAGGGATTGAAGCATTTTATTCCCGCTGGCTGCAATACTGCACAGTATATATATATATACTGCATTACAATTCATGAATTTATGCCATCTGGTAGACACGCGAAGCATTGCAGCCTATTAAATCCTAATCATTATCATTTAACAGATCAGCCGCCCGTCAGCCAGGCATGAACCCAGGCTGGGAAGGCAAGCGCAACGGGGCTTGTCAGAGGTGAGGAGCGGCGCATTCCAGGTATCTGCCAGGTACATACTGGGTATTTGCTCGAATAAAGTGTGTCGGTGCAGTATAGTACAATACTTCAGTGCTAAACTGCTCATGAGTACGGATCATTTAGTTAAACCCTTTCGCTAAAGCGTTATAAGCCTGCAGCCAACATCATGGCATGACCAATTTGCAGGTTCTACCTACCTACCTTATTAAATCCTCATTTACCGCTTTTTTTTTGCTGGAGGGAGAATGACTGTAAGAGACGTGTGCAGAGGTATGCAATGGAGACCGTTTAAAGTGAAACAAAAATGTTGCTTTTTTGTGCCTGTTCCTTTAACACAGCAAAACATTCAAAATAAACAAAAGAAAGGCCTACTCCGCTTTGGAGAATATCTACACATTTACTTCAGCCCTCTCTAACTGGGTGGGTAGCTAAGCAAATTACCACCCCCAAACATATATATTTACAGATATACAATAGTTCCATAAGAAAGTCTCTTATCTGTTTCTTGTAGCTGTAGGGGGAGGCCTTTCTGCTCTCCTGGGTTCACATACTTGTGTGCTAAGGCATCGGTTAGCAAACGGGGGGGGGGGGCACGGGGTTTACAGAGGCCCCGCGCTTCTCGAAGGCACTTAAATTAAGTGCCGGGGGTGAGGGAAAGGCCTCTGTAAGATTTACTTACCTTGGCTCCGGCGGCTTCTTAGATGAGTCGCCATGGCAACACAGTGGCAAATTATGCCGTGAGGTCATATGACATCATGTTGCATTGGCAAAGTGATGTCATGATGCCGGAGCCAAAGACGGAGCCGAGGTAAGTGGGGTGGGGCGGGGAGAGAGGGGAATACTGGCAGGTTGTCACAGGGGAAAAAGTTTGCCCTCCTGTGCTATGGCAATGTCAGGGTCCAGGATTAGAGGTCTTGTCCCCTTTGTCTTGCTGTCAGCCTGTAGTCCTACTGCAGTTCAAGACATCTGTTGTTCCCCAGGTCAGCCCAGTTGTGGCTAGGGATCTCTGATCTGTCCTTCCTTGTGTCAGCCCCAATTGTGAGCTAAGGAAATCTTCTTCCTGTGTCTAACATGACACTATTTCACAGAGCTCTGACAGTCTTAATCAACCAGGTGTAGTCTGGTTGATTGCTGGTGTGCAATTAACCAGCACACTGCTGGATTAGAGGCAAGTTTTCTCCAACAGTGATAAGTCCCTGTAACAATGACCACACTGGGTCTGTAATATACAGGAACATGATAACTGCTAATTAGAAAGTGGGGTGGGGCGAGCTTAAACCCTGAGAGGAGGGGTCACACCTCCAAACAACTGATAGTTGCAAATAGCCAAGCAAGCTCAAGAACCCCCAAACCCACTTACCTCATATACAGCATATATATTTATGTCAAAAAGGAGTGCTACTGAGCGTGGCCAAATGTTCAAAACAAAAAACAGAAATGCCCAGCGCAACATCCAAAGTGACAAAACATATAGTATAACAACTCCTGTTGGTTCATATTACCGCTCATTATAACTCCTATGATTCCATATAATCCCTCCCTATAACTCCTCCTATTGTACATATAACTGCTCCCTATAACTCCTCCTATAGTACATATAACCGCTCCTTATAACTCCTCCTATTGTACATATAACCGCTCCCTATAACTCCTCCTATAGTACATATAACCGCTCCTTATAACTCCTCCTATTGTACATATAACCTCTCCCTATAACTCCTCCTATTGCTCCATATAACAACACCCTATAACTCCTCCTATTGTACATATAACCTCTCCCTATAACTCCATATAACAGCACCCTATAACTCCTCCTATTGGATAAACGTTTCCCTCTAACCCTTCCCCAAATCCCAAACTGACACACAAAAATGAGCACATGATCCTAATATACTATATGGGGTTTTATAGACCTAAGATTAAAATATCTCTTTTAGGAGCAGTTGAACTGTAAAATACAGCATCATATTTGTGTTACCTCTTGGTCTGGAAGATGGTATGTTCTCTTCATCGACATGCTTTGTCTTATTCATGCTAAAAAGAGTTAAAATGGTTAAAACAAGCACATCAACAAGAATTTACAGCACACTTTTGGCCGCAGGGCCAGGGGAGTTAGAAGAGAACTCACTATGACCCAGATACACAAAAGTGTGCTAAGCTTAAGCATGCTTTACTCCCACTCATATGAATGTGAGCTGAGGCAGGACCTGGGCCTAATAGCTAGATTAGGGGAGGAAAAAGCCACCCCAGTTGTGGGCACTCAATCCCCCTCAGTGGTGAAATGGTGATAGATAATTAAAATGATCTTTTAATAGGTAAATTAAAATAACGGAGTAACTAACCGACGAAAGACAAACACAAAAATGCTGCCCTCTATTGAAGTGCTAGAGTGAGCAATGTGCTACTGGGAGCAATGTTTAGGATGATACTAGCCTACATAAGCCAGTCCAAATTACATATGATCAAGGCAATAATGGCTCCTTATTGGAGTGGCTAACATAGGATTGAGCTTACTATTGTGTTAGGAAGTGTACTTAAAATATAGCTTATGTACTGTATCTGAAGTAAATAGCTATAGGATTGCTGCACAGAACTAGATTAAATAAGTAGCTCTGTATATAATAATCTATATGAAGGGATCAGTACCCTGTAGTTAGTAACTACTGTAACAGTATATATCACAAGTCTGTGCATGTGATAGGTTGTTACCAGGACTCCTAGAAGGCAGCATAATTAGTAAATAAATAGCTATATATAAATATATATATACAATGATCAGTAAGAGGGAATCAGTACCCTGTAACTAGTAACCACTAGTATATATCACAAACCTGTGCGTATGAGAAATGGTAACATTAGTTCCTAGACAGCAGCGGTACATGTGGAAGGTTGTTGACCATGCAGAGTTCCAATAAGAAACCACAGCGTCTGACACAGTGTGTGATTTGCAGTGGAGACACAATGCAACTGTTCCCCAGATAGCTGCAAACTAGGAGTGAAGAGCACACAGAGGACTAGTTGTAAGGAATCCACTCCTGGGTTTGGCTGGAGCTCACTTTTGCAGAGTTGGTGAACTCTCAGACAGACCTCCCCTTGGATCTGCAAGCACTATCACCTGTGCTTGCAATTACTGCAGCTCTGTTTCTCTGCTCTGTCATTGGAGGAATTCCCACACACCCCTGTCTATGGATTGGTTTCCTGTCCTTCTCATACTGGGGTTTTCCCTGTTCCTCATTGCTGAGCATAACCCAAGATTCACTTGGATGTAACTGTTTTTGCCACAAGCTACACTGCCTTAGCCTTGCCTTGTTCCTGAGACCTGCGGCATTCACCCTAGCATAGGCCTGCTATCTGGTCCTGTGTTGAAGCGCTGGATCCCCAGTGCCATCCTTACCTTGCTCCTAAGACCTGAGCATTCACCCCTGGCAGAAGTCTGCTTCCTGGTTCCTGTGCTGAAGCGCTGGATCCCCAGTGCCAGCCTTGCCTTGTTACCGAGACCTGCATTCTCCCCTTGCAGAGATCTTATCTTGGGCTGCTCCTTGCGCAGAGGCTTTTCCTGTGCTTCAGCTGCTACGCTGAAGTGGTGTGCACCTGACTTTCTGTTGCCGAACTCCAGCATGGACATCGACTACCCTACCGTCTCCAACCCTGACCCTGGCCTGCCTATGGATTACCCTGGCTTCTCCAACCCTGACCCTGCTACGATTGACTATGGGCTGCACAACCCTGAACCGACTTTGTGGTCTAATGTTGGTGTATTCACATCCCTACCTCAGCCCCGCGGTCCGGTCCCGGTTTGTGGTGAGCACGTCCGTTACACTAGTACAGGGGTGCACAAACTGGGGGCGTGAGATTATCTGTGGGGGGCATGGGGTTTACAGAGTCCCCAGGTGCTTCTCAAAGGCATTTAAAGGGAAGAGCACACAGAGGACTAATAGATCCTAATACCAGAGGCATGAGTGCTAGTGAATAGACAATGAGGGGGCCGTAGAGTTACATGGACACCCTAATGCGGACTGCAAACCCCTGTTACAGCAGAGGCAAGTTCCTACAGCAGTATGGCTCGGTCTTAGAATGTACTAGTCCTCCGTGCAGTCACTTGGGGCAGATTTACAGAGCTCCGCTAGTTACTTAACGAGAAGTTAAGTTAACCTCCTGTTAAATGCTAACAGGATCTTCAAAGCTCACAAAGACCTCTTACTGCTAAGGTGGCCTTCGGTCAACTTTAAGGGCCGTTTGTGTTATTGATATGCAAAAGAGATGTGGAACACCTTATCTCATACCCACAGCAGGCCATTAATTACTGCTAGCCTTAACGCTATGTTCTTTTAGGTCATGGCTATACCTGACATTAGATGCTTCTAGCATCTCCCCCCCTGGTCGTAGATATTTATTTAAGCCTGGTCCATGCTGCTGAAGTGGACTACTTTGGCTTCCTATATTACTTTAGCAATGTAAGAAACCAAGTGAATACCCTGGCCTAGTCCCCAAAATGTAGCCACAATGTACAGAATTAACCCCTTGAAAGCCATAGTTGCCATGAAGGCATGCAGTATGCATGCCTTAATGGTTACTAAGATAACCAGAGGGTTAATAACAATACACTAACTACCTTACAACCCACTGTATATCATGAACAATATTACATAACTCACTAATAAGTGTACGTGTGAAAGTGTACAGCTTATAGATTATTACATAACTCACTAATAAGTGTACGTGTGAAAGTGTACAGCTTATAGATTATTACATAACTCACTAATAAGTGTACGTGTGAAAGTGTACAGTTTATAGATTATTACATAACTCACTAATAAGTGTACGTGTGAAAGTGTACAGCTTATAGATTATTACATAACTCACTAATAAGTGTACGTGTGAAAGTGTACAGTTTATAGATTATTACATAACTCACTAATAAGTGTACGTGTGAAAGTGTACAGTTTATAGATTATTACATAACTCACTAATAAATGTACGTGTGAAAGTGTACAGTTTATAGATTATTACATAACTCACTAATAAGTTTACATGTTTGACCGCCGACAGAGGGGGAGAGTTGGGACAGGTGTCCTGGGCCCGGTTGCTGCCCAGGGCCCAGACGGCTGGCTTTGGAAGTTGGGGCTGACTTCTGGCCAGGCCTAACTTCTTTGCCCAGCTGCTGGTCGTCACGTTGCTGCCGGGTCCCAGTTTCGTATGTATTTGGGGGGTAAGAGTTTAAAAAAAAATGTATTTTGGAAAGGGGGGGGGGGGTTGTATGTATTTGGGGGGTGGGAAGTTTTATGTATGGGTTTGGGGGGTGGGGTGAGGGTTGTGTGTATTTGGAGTTTTGTATATATGGGGGGTGGGAAGGTTTTTTGATATGTATTTTGTCGGGATGATTGTATGTGTGTGTGTGTGTGTGTGTGTGTGTGTGCAGCCAGGGGGAGGGGGATGAGTATGAGGAGGGTGGATTGAGGGAGAGGGATTGAATGAGAGTGGAGTAATTGATGGAGGGGGGAGGGTGAGAGCAGTGGGGGTGAGGGTGGGAGTGAGTGAGGAAGAGAGGGGGTAAGAGTGAGATGGAGGGGAGAGAAATACATGGGAAGAAGGGGGGAAATAGAGGAGCATGGAATCGAGGTGTGCAATGGAGGGGCTTGCAAGATCGCCGACACGGGAGTGGGGGCTGACAACTCTAGTCATGGGCCCTGCGAAATCTGTCTGCGGCCCTGTGTACAAATGAAAGTATACGTTTATAGAATACTACATCACTCACTAATAAGTGTACGTGTGAAAGTATACACTTTTAGAATATTACATCACTCACTAATAAGTGTACGTGTGAAAGTATACACTTTTACAATATTACATCACTCACTAATAAGTGTACGTGTGAAAGTTTAAGGATTCTGCTTGATCCATGCTGGGTTTTCACTACGTCCAGGTTTTCTGTCTCTCCTGCTTTTTCTGCTCACTGCGGCCATTTTGGGTACTGGCAGCCTGCTTTATAAGGCTGCAGTTACCATAGGGAGTCGCCGAGCAAAGTTCTATTATTTGCAGCTCCTGTTGGTCTTTGTAGTTATGCCTTACCCTCTTGCCTGTTTGGTTTCCCTGTTGCTGACCCCGGACTGTGACCCCGACCTCGCTGCCTTCCGCCTGCCCTGACCTTTGCCTGTCTCCTGGACTTTGCAACACTGCCGCCAGCCCTGACCCCTGCTTCCATATCGACTACGGATATTCTTACAGGACTCTGTCCCAGTGCCCGGGTCGGTTTATTTGTATCTCTACCTCAGCCATTCGGGTCCATTTCCTGATTTCAGATGAGCACTGTAACATTTTGCTCGGCCAAACATGGACCCCGCTGAGGTAGAGCGAGCTTTATCTCTCCAAGGCGAACTACTCGGAGATCATGAAACACGCCTTGCCCTGCAAAACCAACAGCTGGCACTTTTTAGAAGCCGACTTCAGGACATTTTTACACGGTTGGACACACGCCAGGTGAGTTATACCCCTGCATCACCCTTACCGGAAGCTTCTCCGGCGCCAGCCCCATCACTCCCTATGCCCAGGGAACCACGGATCCCAATGTCTCTGCGTTATGGAGGGGACCCTATTGCTTGTAGAGGGTTTCTGAACCAATGCATGATTCAGTTCAAACTCCATCCCTCCATGTTCTGCACTCACCGATCCAGGGTAGTCTATGTTATTTCCCTACTAACGTATGAGGCCTTGGCCTGGGCTTGCCCTCTGTGGGAAAGAGAATCCCCACTGATCAACGACTCCGTTTCCTTTTGCCAGGCATTTAAAAGAGTATTTGATGCCCCCGGTCGCGTCTCCTCCGCTTTAGCTTCACTTTTTCGAATCCAACAAGGAATCCGTAACACGGGCCAGTATGCCATTGAGTTCTGAACCCTTGCTGCGGAGACGGGCTGGAATAATGAAGCTCTGGTGGCAGCATTTTGGCAGGGGCTTTCTGGGTGTTTAAAGGATGAACTGACTTGCCGGGATCTTCCCCAAGATCTGGAGGAACTGATTGCCCTCTATCAAAATGGACCTCCGGATACAAGAACGGCAGACCGAGCATGCCCAGTCTCCAAAAACTCCAACAATTCAGCTAGCTCACCATTTCAACAGTCCTCTTACTGCACCTCGCCCAGATGAGGAACCGATGCAATTAGGGGATACCAAATTACCTGAGATGGGGAGAACTAGGAGACGAACCAGGGGGCTGTGCCTGCACAGTGGACTCAAAGGTGTACCGTGTCCGAGACTGTCCTAAATCAGGAAAACCCCAATGCCCAGTGAAGATAGAGGAATATTCTCTGGGCATTTCTTCTATTCCTTCACCACAACCTTCACGGCTCCTCCTGCCGGTTTCACTCTCCTGGGGACCAGCATCCATTTTCACTTAGGCTTTGTTGATTTAGGAGCCACAGGGAACTTTATTGACCATGCACTCAACTCGCTTCCTCTCCATACTAGTGAGATTCCCTCAGCAGTAGTCGCTATTGATGGAAAACCTCTGATACCTGGGACCATCACTCCCGAGACTAATCCTTTGCTGGTTAAGGTTGGGGCACTTCACAAAGAGTCACTATCATTCTACGTCATTTGCTCTCCCTCCACTCCAGTGGTTTTAGAACTTCCCTTGCTGCGGCACTACAACCTCAAGATCGTTTCAGCGACCAATCAAGTGACAGCCTGGGGGCAACATTGCATGGATCTTGTCTTCCAATGTCTCGCACCATCTCCGAGGTTCGGCTACCTACTGAGACTTCCACATCATGCCTTCCAGTTTACCAGGAATTTGCCGAAGTATTTGACAAAAAACAGGCAGAGGAGTTACCGCCACACTGACCTTATGATTGTGAAGTCGATCTACTCCCAGGGCCCATCCCTCCTCGAGGCCGCACCTATCCCCTTTCGGAACCAGAAACCAAGGCTATGCGGAAATACATTTTGGAGAACCTTCAGCGTGGGTTTATTTGCAAATAAAGTTCTCCTACTGGAGCGGGTTCCTTCTTCGTTTCCAAAAAAGATGGTTCTCTCAGGCCATGTATCGACTACAGAGGCCTAAATAAAATCACCGTAAAATACCGATATCCGCTGCCCCTCACCCCTGAACTCTTCGAACGCTTACGCAAGGCTACGATCTTCACCAAACTGGATCTTTGAGGAGCCTACAATTTGATCCAGATCAGAGAGGGTGATGAGTGGAAAACAGCCTTTAATACCTGTGACGACCACTACGAATATCTAGTCATATCATTCAGCTTATGCAACGTTCCGGACGTTTTTCAAAATTTCATCAATGTGATATTCCGGGATCTACTGGACCAGTTTCTCGTAGTATATCTGGACGATATCCTTATCTTTTCCAATTCTTTTACCGAACATCAGGTACAGGTTTGATTGGTTCTCCAAAGATTTTGGGACCACTCCCTCTATGCCAAGCTCGAAAAGTGTCAATTTCAACAGTAGATTTCTTTCCTTGGGTATTTCATCTCTTCCCTTGGGTTCAAGATGGATCATGCAAAAGTATCGTCAGTGCTGGACTGGCCCTTACTGCTAGGCCTTAAACCGATACAACGATTTCTTGGGTTCACCAACTACTATCGACGATTCATCAGGAATTTTTCTAAGGTGGTTGCACCCATTATGGCTCTTACAAAGAAAGAGACGAATCCTAATATATAGCCCGCTGAGGCTCTTCTGGCTTTCGAGAAGCTCAAGTCCGTCTTTTCATCCGCACCTGTGCTAATCCATCCAGATTCTACGAAACCCTTCGTGCTTAAAGTGGACGCATCTATTATCTGGCAGCCAGAGCTGTTCTTTCTCATCTGGCAGCAGGAGCTGTTCTTTCTCAAAGGAAGAATTTTCATGGGAAACTCTTCCCCTGTGCCTTCATTTCTAATACATTTTCTACTGCTGAAAGGAACTATGATGTTGGAAATCGGGAACTTCTGGCTATGAAAATGGCTCTTGAAGAATGGAGACATTTGCTTGAGGGGACAGTGTCTTCCCAATTTCGAAGTGAGGTATTGCAATGGGGTCATAACTCTAAGACGGATCCCAATTCATCTCTAGATTTTGGAAGGACTTCTGCCAAAGAATGGGTATCTCCTTACATTTCTCTTCTTCCTACCATCCCCAGTCCAATGGTCTCACGGAAAGGACCAACCAGTCCATAGAACAATTCCTCCGCTGTTTTGTTTCTGAGCTACATAATAACTGGGTTGATCTGCTCCCGTGGGCTGAGTTTTCCCGTAATGCTATGAAGCACGATTCAACACTGGAATCACCGTTCTTCTGTTCATCTTCATAACTCAATAATAAGTGTATGTGTAAAAGTATACGGCTTATAGAATATTACATCACTCACTAACAAGTGTACGTGTTAAACTATACGGCATATAGAATATTACATAACTCACTAAATAGTGTGTGAGTGAAAGTATAACTTATAGAATATAAGCTGATAAACCCGGCATTGCCCGGGATGTAATTTTCCCATTCCCCCTCTGTCTCTGCACCCCCTACTCTCTCCGCTCCCCCTGTCTCTCTCCGCTCCCCCCTCTCTCTCCATTCACTTCCCTCCGCCTTCCCCTCTCTGCCCCCCTTTCTTTTCCTCCCCTGTTCACAGCAATCCGGTCCCCCCTGCACATGAATGCGGCCCCCCACTGGTCTCAACTCCCCCCCGTTCACAGCTCCATTCCCCCCCATTCACAGCTCCATTCCCCCCCATTCACAGCTCCATTCCCCCCCATTCACAGCTCCATTCCCCCCCATTCACAGCTCCATTCCCCCCCTTGTTCATAGCTCCATTCCCCCCCATTCACAGCTCCATTCCCCCCCTTGTTCACAGCTCCATTCCCCCCCCCCTTGTTCACAGCTCCATTCCCCCCCATTCACAGCTCCATTCCCCCCCTTGTTCACAGCTCCATTCCCCCCTTGTTCACCGCTGTTGCCTCCCCATTTACACCTCTGCCCCCCCCTTCACAGCTCTGTTTCCCCTCCCCCTTCACAGCTCTGTTTCCCCTCCCCCTTCACAGCTCTGTTTCCCCTCCCCCTTTATAGCTCCGTTCCCCTCCCCCTTTATAGCTCCGTTCCCCTCCCCCTTTATAGCTCCGTTCCCCTCCCCCTTTATAGCTCCGTTCCCCTCCCCCTTTATAGCTCCGTTCCCCTCCCCCTTTATAGCTCCGTTCCCCTCCCTCTTCACAGCTCCGTTCCCACACACACACACACACACACACACACACACACACACACACACACACACACACACACACACACACACACACACACACACACACACACACACACACACACACACACACTGTCACAAACAGACACACTGTCACAAACAGACACACACACTGACACACACACACTGTTACTCTCACACAGACTCATGTAAGTAACATTTACAGCTGAAGCAGAAGAAGCAGCCTCCCCCCCAGTAGTTCACATGCAAAGTTCTGAAGCAGCAGCTCTCCTCCTCTCCACTGACAGCACAGATCACCCTCCCTCCTCCCCCCGTTGCTTACAGGCCATCTCCCATCCCATACTTCAGGCAGCAGGGAGCTTGAGTCAGCGAGGACTGCACGCACGCTCCGAGGAGAATGGAGGAGGGAGAGCCAGGGGCAGCAGTGAGTGCGGCCGGCCAGGTGGAACCCCTGGGACTGCTCCACGGAGTCCCAGGGTTCCGCGGAGCCCTGATGGAGAATCACTGTGTATATAATGACGTCACCCTGCCTTGCACTCAGAGACCGCGAGAGGCAATGAGAGCCAGGGCCCACACCGTAGTCAGGCAATGAGAGCCAATGACAGCCAAGGTCCACCCCGCAGTCAGCCAATGGGAGAGCTTAACAGCAAATGAGAGCGCGCACAAACCCACAGACAAACATCGTTTGAGTTTTATATATAAATTACATAACTCATTAATACGTGTACGAGTGAAACTATACGCATATAGAATATTACATAACTTACCGGTCGTAATATATATAGCCTGCAATGGCCGATGTTAGAGCCACTGCTCCAAGCAGGCTACATATCAGGGCTGTTCTACCCTTGGTCGAAACTGTATAAAAAAGAAAAATCTTGGTTATTACTTGTGAGCAATGCACCCCCCTCCCCCCCCCCCAGATATTGGGTAAATGGGATAAGAGATTTAACCCTTCAGTGCAAAGGGGGCCCGGCAGCACAGGTGAGGTATTCCTACGTAAGACTGACCATTTAACCCTTTAAACACGTCAGTGTCATTAGGTCACTTTGTTCCTACCTGGGACTGACCCTTTAACGCATTAAACACATCACTGTCATTAGGTCACTTTGCTCATTAGTAGGACTGACCCTTTAATCCATTAAACAAGTCACTGTCATTAGGTCACATAGGATGAATAAAAGGATTAAATCCCACAGAATCTGCAGAATATGTTATTCTCCCCCTGCTAAATGTACCCATGCCCCCTCTACTATCACTACACCATGCCTCCTCTACTATCACTACACCATGCCCCTTCTACTATCACTACACCATGCCTCCTCTATGATCACTACACCAAGCCCCCTCTACTATCACTACACCAAGCCCCCTCTACTATCACTACACCATGCCCCCTCTACTATCACTACACCATGCCCCTTCTACTATCACTACACCATGCCTCCTCTATGATCACTACACCAAGCCCCCTCTACTATCACTACACCATGCCCCCTCTACTATCACTACACCATGCCCCCTCTACTATCACTACACCATGCCCCCTCTACTATCACTACACCATGCCCCCTCTACTATCACTACACCATGTCCCCTCTACTATCACTACACCATGTCCCCTCTACTATCACTACACCATGTCCCCTCTACTATCACTATACCATGCCTCCTCTACTACCACTACACCATGCCTCCTCTATGATCACTACACCATACCTCTTCTACTATCACTACACCATGTCCCCTCTACTATCACTACACCATGCCCCCTCTACTATCACTACACCATGCCCCTTCTACTATCACTACACCATACCTCCTCTACTATCACTACACCATGCCTCCTCTACTATCACTATACCATGTCTCCTCTACTATCACTATACCATGCCTCCTCTACTGTGGCGCTGAAAGGGTTCCCAGCCTTCCCAATAAAGGTTAATCCTGACTTGGAGCCTCAACACCAAGTTTCCTAGAAGCTGGGGACAAAAGGATTGTATGTATTGCTATGTATTTTACAATGCCTGTTGAAGAATAAAATGACCCCTTTTTTACGTTTTCCCTGTTCCCGGTCAGTGAGGTTGCTGGGACTTTTTATTCCTGAGTTTCAGGGGGGATATTCCGGTGTAAGTCTTTGCAGAATGTGTGTACTGCTGCGGCAGAGTTTTTCGAGCATTTGCCCGTTCTCTACCGCAGCAGTAACCTGGCGCGCGCCGGAGGGTGCCGGGCGCGCGCCGAAGCAGCGGAAGAGCGCCCTCCGATCGGGGCGCTCTCCCTACCGCTGCCGGGTCCGCCGGGTCCCCCGGAACCCCCTGCCGCCGTCCCGCGATCGCGGGACACCAGGGCTCCCTCGGGGAGCCCTGGACGCGCGTGCAGGGGGCGCTGACACCCGATGACGCGTGACCGCGCATCGGTGACGCGCGGCACGCCGAGGGAGTGGGGCTAGCAAGCCGGGGCATCCCCCGGCTTGCGGAACCAGCCCCACTCGAATAAAACGTGTCGGTACTGTACGTGGTCGGGGGCCAAATATACCGGTCCTCCGACCAAAGTACCCAGCAAACAGGCTTGTTTTTCCGGTACGCGTATTTACACATTCCCCTGAACATATCTCTCCTTGAAAACAAATCAAAGGGGAGACGGAATGAGGTTGAGAGGTGTCCTGGAACAAGATTCATATCTCTGTTCACCCCCCTTTCTTTGTATCTTCTGCTTGTCAGTTCCTTAAGTCCAGCTGCATGTATTATGCCCCCCACACACACTGTGCCTGTGTGATGTATTACAATGTTACCTTTTCTGCCTCTGTGCAAGAAGCCTATGAGTTGCAACAGCAGCCCCTAAGATCTTTTCTCAGAATGGGCTATTCTGCCCTCCCCTGTCTTGCTGACAGTTAGTCTGTCCCTAGACTATTCCTGTTACCCAGATTCCTCTTTACTTCCTTTTCCTTCCTGACACTGGCTGAGTGAGTATGTTTCAAGTTACACTCCTCTGGCAAGGTCCAATCCTTTTTACCTGTCCTAAACTACAAAGCATCCACAGAGATACACTTTCCCAACACAACATCACATCCACAAGTGCCTGTATTCACTGCTGCTTTTCTAATAAAGTGAAGAAAATATAACAGGACTTGGTGTGCTTGGAAAGAGGGCCGAGTTAAAGCTATCTGGGGCTATTCACACATCACACGTGACCTGGCTTCAGAATAAGAGGTGTCGAGGTGCTAAGTGGATGGGGCCGGGGCGGAGTACTGGTCCGGAGTTCAGAGACTCCCCGTGGGGAAGGTACTCCAGTTCCCCGGACTCAGTGGAGCATGCTAATGTATATGTCCAGCCTACAGGGCATCCCGATCCGGCTCAACATGCCTCCTCCCCTGAGGAGTCAACCTGAGTATGAACCCCTGTTCTTATTGGGTGGTGGGAGGAATTTCCCACGCTCCGCTTGGCAGTTGATCCGACTTCCATAGTAAATATAGCGGAGCGGAGTGTATGTAAACCCCTCGACCGAGCCAGAGAACCAGACCTTCCTGCGACTAAAGACGGTAAGGCAAGGGCAGACTTTTCAAAGATGCCATGTTGTAAATAGCAGAGTATCCAGCTTCGGTTGTACATCCAGGAAAGCCTGGCCAGCTGAATCTATGTCAGACGCGAGGACCAAGATCCCTTAAAAAGAGGAATCCCAACCGGACAGTTTTTACGTACATGGAGAAGCTGCTCAAACACGGAGTATTTTAAGGTACAAGCAACCAAAATGAAAAATAATTTTTCTGAGAGAGGCTACTGTAACAGGGGACTTACCCTGTTCAGAAAACTTGCCTCTAATCCAGCAGTGTGCTGGTTAATTGACCAGCACCTGGCTGGATTAGAGGTGTTAGAAAAAGCCTGCCTTTGAGACAGGAAGTGAGACTCCTTAGCTCACAACTGAGCTGAACTAGGAGACAGGGCAGAGATTTATTAGTCCACAACTGGGCTGAACCAAGGAAGGACAGATGTCTTGAGCGACAAGCTGACCACAGGACAAAGGGGACAAGATTCTAACCTGGAGCCCGGATATTGCCTTAGCACACAGGGGTGCGGATCCAAGAGAGCAGAGAAGCTTCCCCTACCGCAGCCCAGCTGACAGATAAGACTTTTCGTATAAGACTATTATCTATGTGTATGTGTATTGATAAATGTCTCCATGATTTGGGGCTGGTAAATAGCTTAGCTAACCAACCCAGTCAGAGAGGGCTGAGCTACATCTGTAGATAGTCTCCAAAGCAGAGATAGGTTTTTTTTGTTTGGCTTATTCTCTTATATTGATTTTTGCTGTGTTTAAAGCGACAGGCACAATAAAGCCTTGTTTTAATTTCAACTTAAAACAGTCTCCATTGTGTACCTCTGCACATGTCCTCCTACAGCTACATTAACACAAACATTAAATGACCCTACCATAGAACTCTAAAAACCTCTAGGGCGGAGCTACTGGAAGAGAAATGACCAAATGAAAACAATAGTGAAATAAGGTGTATAGCCAAATGCAGCAACAGATGGAGAAACATTAACAACATTGTCAATCAACATTGGAACATCCTAAAAAATGATTTAAATACAGTTTTAACAACATGGCCAAGCATAATTTGGAGAAGGTCACAAAATCTAAAAAACCGATGTGTTAAAAGCCATTTTTGCAGAAAAAAATCAACAAGCACATGGCTAGGTAAACAAACCTCAGGTTGCCACGTGCAAGGCCTGCGACTTTGTATTACCAAGTAAAACCTTTACTAACTGGGATAACTCCATAACCCATCATTTAAAACCTTTAATTAACTGCAAAAGTGTTGGAGTTATCTATCTGGTCTCCTGCGTGTGGACAGAAATATGTGGGGAAAACTCAAAGAATTTAGAAGAAGGTTTTTAGACCATCTTGGCTCAATAAGATATGTATTTGTATTTAATTTGATGTAATAAAATGTTACTATTTTGTTCCTTAGTTCTGATTCCAATGGGTCATTTGACCGACTTACAGTAACATGAACTGGTAGACCACTGTTGTCTGCATCATTAGTTCAAAGCATTGAGTGAAAATTTATGGGGAATCTTTTTGATCCTTTTTGGGATCTACTCTGTTCTACTATGAATTATCTCTTATGCACCTGCTTCATTTCCCATGTAACATTATGAGGACATATCTAGCGAGAGCGGTTTGATTTATCTGTTTGTTATCACCTACATGTGTGGACAGAAATATGTGGGAAAACTCACAGAATTTAGAAGAAGGATTTTAGAACATCTTGGCTCGATAATAAAAAGCATAGATATTAGAGAATTCCTGGGCTCTTTCTCATTATATGTAGTTTGCCCATTTTTATTTTTTATCGCTGAGATCTGAGATTTGACTCTCAAACTTCAAAGTTTATTTGCCAGCAATCGGTCTGCCTTGTTACCCTTATCGTAATATCTTTGGTTCGTCCATCTTGATGCTCCCTCTACTTCATCTAGTTGGAGCTGTTTAAGTTCAGTCCTTGTTTTCTGTAGTAGTTTTAGTTTATACCGTTTTTTTGAGGGATTATTTTTATGCTGTTGTTCCAGTTTAATCAGTTTGTCAGAGATTTCTTTACCTTTTCCAGTTTAATTTTTTTCCTGTACGAAGCTACGGAAATAAAATCTCCTTTGATTGATGCCTTATGGGCTTCCCATAGCATTGCTGGGGCTGAGACTGAGCCATTGTTTATTGTAACGTAATCTAACAGTTTTAGTTTAATTGTGTTCTCTATTTCTAGTTCAATACAGAGTCGTTTGGTTTCCATTTGTACGGGTTATTTTTGACAAAGGGAAGAGAGAGGACCAAGTAGATAGGGGTGTGGTCAGACCAAGTTATTGGGCCTATGTTTGACTGGGAAGATGCCTGCAGAATATTTTTGGTACCCAGAAAATAATCAATCCTTGAGTAAGTCGAGGACTTGTCCTGTTCTGGGACGCATATAGTATTCATATCCACTGTTATTACAGTATTAAAGATGGTAACGTTTTCTAGTCTAAGGATTCTAAGACTGGCTTTAGGAAGTCGGTTTGGTTTTCATTAGGAAAATCGTATATACGTTTATGAGGGACACCGGGAACCCTGAGAGGGACCCCTCTACAATTAGATATCTAGCTCCTGGATCTGCCACTGCTTTAGTAGGGACGAATGGGACATTATTCATAATTAGGATGGCAACCCCTCTTTTTTTACTAGTAAACGACGCAAAGTATGATTGGGGGAACGTGTTCTTAAATGTGTTTGGTAGGGAGGGGGTATTAAAATGAGTCTCTTGTATGAACAGGATGTCTCCTTTTGTTTTTTTAAATTCCTGGAATGTAAGTCTCCTCTTTCTAGTATACAAATGCCCCGAGGGGCAAAAAGGTGAAACCTCGCTTCTAACACAGGACTGGGAGGGTGTCTAGATAATTAAAAATCCCTGAACACTAGCGCGAAGGGTGGTGCTCACTGGGGAAGGTGAAATATGGGAAGGTGAGACAGGAAAGTATCCCCTTGAGGTAGTGGCACACACCTAACAAATTAAAACTCGGTTTTATTAACGTAATTAAAATGAAGTGTACGGGATATGGAACAAAACAAAACAAATACGTGAACAGATAATAAAAATCGGAGTGTGATTACACAAGGGTGACTGATGATATTGCAAAAACACTTAGAGAGTATATAATTAAACTCTTCTACCACAACAAAATTCGTGTATGTGTGTTTATTTTTATCACAGTTGTCCTGTTTAAATGAACAGAGAGAGAATTCCCTGAATATCTTGAGACCCTATTATTGGTTGGGTTTCTCATGAAAATTGCATATCTCCCATAATATCTAAGTCTGCAAAATCTTAGGTAATTAACCAACTGTCTAGGTTGAAGAGGTGTATATGACAACAACTTAAACCTTAAGTGGGTGGGTATAATAACCCCTCCACCACTGGGCATTGATTACTTAAATGCACAGTTAAGTAATACTGGAGACTGAACAGCAGAGGAAAGTGACCTCTGTGGTGCTTTGATCAGTAATCAGCTTCACTTCTCAACATCAACACATATAAACAATATGACGATACAGTGATACCAGATAAAATATCCTTTAAAGCTTTCAATCTATCCATAGATTGGATTTTGCAGTTTATACATAGACATTCGTCTCCCTTTAGCACCCTATGTACCAGCAGGAGTACAAAGTTTAGTCTTAGTATTCTATAACTTATTCCCTCAGATAGGGGGATGGGGGACGGGGGAGATGGAGATGGTTGAGAGGGGGAAAAGGAGGGGAGGGGGGAGGAGTCCTAATTTCAGTTGTACATTGACCACTTGACCTTTGCTACATTGCGGAGGGGGGGTGAGGAGGAGGAAGGGGGAGGAGAAAGGGGGGGAGGCAGCTGGGAACAGGGAGGGAGGGACAGGGAGGGAGGGGGAGGACTCCCTTTATCAATGTAACTACCCCTCCCTAAAATCAAAAAAGACCTGCAGGCATGGAACAAATTCCAGATATCATGGATGGGCAGAATCATATCCACCAAAATGAATATCCTCCTGAGACTTCTATATGACTTCCAAACCCTCCCGATAAACATTTCCCGGCCTGAACTTAAAAATATTCAAAACAGAATATTTAAATTCATTTGGAAAGATAAAAGACCGAGAGTATCAAGATCGGTAATGTTGGCCCCAAGGAAGAGCGGAGGCGTGGGGGTTCTGAGTATCATTAAATACTACAAAGAGGCCCAACTAAAACAAATGGTAATATGGAATAATGACCCAGCATCCTGTTGCTGGTTAGGAATTGAAACTCACGACGCGAGACCTCTATCCCTTACTGCAGCTCTGTGAACACACGAGACTAAAGAGACGTTAGCAAGAAGATTTTACTTAGGATCGATGAAGTGCACAGGGAGCATCTGGTCCAAAAACGAGAGGAAATTTGCATTGGCCTCCTCTCCATCTCAACTAACCCCCATATTCAAGAACCCAGAGTTTCCACCTGGATGCTCTCAATAATAATTCTCTCAGTTTAAGAGCCTTAATATCAAAATTGCAAAAGACATGATAGAAAAGGGGAAGATCTTGTCTTTTCAGGCACTTAAAGACAGATACCCAACACAAGATTTACAGCTTTTCAACTTCCTTCAAATTAGACATTTACTCTCAACAATGTTCAATAACGCAAGGTTTCCAAATTTATAAAAATTTGAAATATACTGCAAAAAAGGTACCTACCAGAGAGGACTGATTTCGGGAACATACGTGGGAATCGAATTCTCAATACCTACCCAAACGCATAACTATATGTTAAAATGGGCGGAGGATCTCAACGTTGAAATAGATAGGGAGGACTGTGAGTATATCTGGGAATCAGCAGCTAAAACCTCAATTTGTACAATAACAAGGGAAAATATTTACAAAATTCTATTTCAATGGTACCTAACTCCTAGTAAGCTGAGCCAGATCTTCCCAGGAGCACCTGTTCTATGCTGGAGAGGGTGTGGCCTGAGAGGAGATATGGCCCACATTAGGTGGATGTGTCCATGGATTTAGAACTTCTGGACTGTAATGGGGGGGAGGGGGATGGGACTACCAGTCCCCGTCCCTCTTCCTCGACTATCTTGAATGGATCATCCCTCCCCTCCCTCCCTTCTCCCCCTCTATACCTACCTCCCATACCCTCCTTTCGCCTCTCTTTCCTATCCTCTTCTGTCTACTCTAAGCTTTGAACAAGGAACCCAAAATGGATCAAGACATTTGAAACCGAGGGCTCAGGTGAAAAATAAATCCGTACAGAATTTCAAACCACCAAATGTATTTAGAATCTAAAGACAGAGAAGGAAAACGTTGATTATGAGTTTGTGATGTGAAGACTACTAACTAACTGTAATTTGTCTCAACCCGCCGGTGAGGAACGAAATGTAAAAATGTGTACATCCTTGTAAACGCAATAAAAATTTGAAACAAAAAAGAAACCGCATAGATACTCTTCTCTCACGGCATGTAAGAGGAAAACATGGAGGAGACGCCAAAAGTCTTCATTTCCAGGGTATCGATCACATACCGCAAAGCATCAGAAAGGGAAATTGGGATAAGCTACTCCTGCAAAGGGAAGCGAGATGGATCTATACTCTGCACACTCAATCTCCAAACGGCATTAATGAGGGCTTAATGTACACCACCTTCCTGTAAACTCAATCCCTTTCACAATGAATTTGATCTGTGTTTCAGGGAGACCCCCAATGTTCACCAGGTTATAGAGTATGGCGTCACATCCATGCACATGATCTATACTAGTGCACAGTCACACGTTGCCATGATGAAATTGTCCCCCCATTTAAAGCTGCAGTTCAGTCAATATCCTGCATGTGTTTTTTTTTTTTAATAAATCAGTTCTGTAGTAAGAAAAAATACTTTTAGCATTTTCTGTTTTAAAAAACAACAACTTTGAAAGACCAATTTTCTTGTATTCTATTTTAACAACCATTTGCTAAGGCACTGCCCCTTCATGTCCTGTCACAAGCCCTGGCACACCCCTTGGTCAGCCCTGCCCTCCCTCTAGCACATGTCAGTGCAGGAGTGCTCATGAATATTCATGAGCTTCCACTGAGTGACAGAAGCAGAGGAAAAACATATGCCATATCTAAAGATCTTGCCAAATTTTGCCGATCAATACATGGAGAACAAATTGACTGGCAGCTATACAGTTCTTTAGGTAATTAGAGATTGCCCACATGAAACTATTGAAGTAAAAAAATTAACTAAAAAAAAAAAAAGACTGAACTGCAGCTTTAACACCTTCCAAAAGTTATCAAATCTGAGTGGGATCTTGCAGATGGGATAACATCCCTTTAACATATGGCTGCAGTAGCACGTCGATAAATTCTGAAAAGTTTTGGATCAGGGACCCAATCCCCGATATTATTGGTCTTCCGGGGGGATTATTTCTATTCTTGTGTACTTTTGGGATATAGTAAAATACTGGGGTTATTGGATGCGGTGTATGTAAATCAGTACAAACTTATGTGGGCCAAGACGTTTGGATGCATCAGTACTAGTCATGTAGCCTTTATGGCTACAAACAACAACATTAAGTATATTACAAAGCATTATGTCAACAAGCAAACATTTTCAAACAGTGATGAAACTAAACATTTTGCTCAAAAAACATTTATGAATAGCAAAACGGCAGGAGTAATCTATATTATTACATGTAGATGTGGACTCAAATACGTTGGCAAAACATGCAGACAGCTGCGAAGGAGGGTATTGGAACATACATGTTCTATTAAAAATCTATATGACACACCAGTCTCAAGACATGTGAGAGAACAGCATGCGGGCAATACAGGAGTGCTTGTTTTCCAGGGCATAGATCGGCTATTACCTACAATACGTAGAGGTGACTGGGATAAAAAAATTACTCCAAAGAGAAGCAAAATGGATCTTTAATTTAAATACTATGTCACAAAAAGGTCTTAACGAAGGTTTCATGTATGTCCCATTTATAGAATAGCATGTTGCTTTTTTAATTAAATTCAATTCATGACGAACATTAAAAAGATACTCACTATAAACCTTTATTTTTGTGACAGAGACATATATACAGTATGGAGAGAACTTTTCTGTTACTATATGTAACAGTATCCTAAACATCAAGGAAATCATTCCTACGCTCAAGTATATGTTTACTGTGCATGTTTTGAGCATGTTTTTATTATTCCTACGACTTACCATTTTTAGGTGAGGAGTCCGGTGCTGTTTTTAACTCTGTAAGCAAAAGAAAAGCGTCAGATATCACCATAGCTACGGAGACGCTATAAAACAACATCTCATAGCGTGGTTACGCGGCCCCAGAAGAAGCTGTGGTCACGGCGAAACAGCTGTAGGGAACACTGTCTCAATCTAGTTTACTGCATGATACTTTGGCAATCGGACGGACATTACGCGTACCTGCAGGATGGGATCTCCTCCCACGAAGCAACATGGAGTAACATGGTACACGTATTCATTACTACTTTATCTCACAAACTGTGTGAACATTGTGGTTACAACTGACATCAAAATATCTTTCAAAGTACTGAGATAAAATGTGCACCACAGTATTGCCAACAGAAGCACTACACCCTCTAGGTCCTCTCCTCTGAGGCTGGCCCTTTTTAGTGTTGTGTGTTTTTAGGATTATGTGATCCATTCTTAATTTATGTGTGTTGTACATGGTTTTAGTGTACATATAAATTGTGTTTACTTGCCCAATTTTGTGTGTGTTTTATCTTTCATGCGTCCCTTTTTTTGGTTTAAATCTGTTGGGACTATCTATGGTTAAAATATGCTTACACCTTCAATCAAGTTTTTAGCATTATCAATGCTGAGAGTCAGTGATCAAATGTAATTGCCTACTCATACAGGGCTTATTCAACCAGTTTGTATCAATGCTGCTATACTTTGTGTCAGACTTTTAAGTAGTAGACAATGCGTTTTTTCTATTTGAAAGATATCTCATTGACTGTACACAAACTTTGTTATCCATCTCTACACCCTCACAATAAACCAACTATCGGTGGATCTGTGGAATCTAAGATAAACACAAGAATTTGCTATAATGAGCGGCACAATGGACCAAAGTATTAGCCTTTGTGATGTACTCCAATAAAAATCTGCTCTAACCACCTGGATCCTAATTAAAGGAAAGGAATTTGCTTATAACTGCAAACACAAAGAAAAGACTGTTAGATAAGTGAAGCTGTGATTATACGTGAAATATTGCTACAGAACAATGTCAATTGATGAAATGTAGCACTGCTACAGCAACGTTACATTTTATTGGGAAGCTTGTTTCTGTGTACCCTTGGCTAAAAGGTGTTCTAATCAAACTGTATCCAACAACATGATGCATGCTAACCATAAGCAAACCCCCAGGTGATACACTGCATACTATTTAGAGTTATCAATTAAAGCACCTTTAGCTAGCCCTCAAAGTGACTAATTATAGTCTCAATATAAATTCCCAATTATATTAAGCACAACATAATCATGCAGTATAACTTTGGATCTGTTTAATTATTTTTAAAAAAATCTTTTTGAGTGTTGCATGTTAAAAATAAAAATTTTAGACCTATACGGAGCTTATCATACCAGGGTTTCCTCAGGGGAAATTTATTTTTTTTTCTTCCCCCCCCCCCCCCCTCCATCCTTATTTTCCATGTTTTTAGGGCACTTCTATTATGTGTTTTTCAGATTTGGAGAGTTCCCTTAGATATATATATCTATGTCCTATATAATTTCTCCACGGTTCCCAGACTTCTAAGTATTTCTGTAGTGTGTCGTTTTGTATCCCCGTCAGTTTTTCCATAAAACAGATCCTCCATAATCTCGCTTTTACATTGTGGGCCTGGAGGGTATTCAGCACTCAATAGTCCACAAAGGTACGTGTGCCTACTCAATGTTTTGTTGGTATTATGGTTAAGGTACACCAACAGGTGGAAACATGCTGATAAAGTAAGGAATTTTTTTTTGTTTTGTTTTGTCCTTTCTTTCCCCCCCCCTCCCCCCCAGTCTTTTTCAGTTAATTTATTGTACTAGTTAATTTGTAGGCTGTCCCTACAGTGTCATTATTGTCTCCCCACTAAACGATGTTATATACAGTAACAGGATACAATGCTATGTAACTCAAAAGTGACATCCTCCCCTTTTTATGTTCTGTACCCCATTCCCCATTGATCTTACCAAAAAAAGCAAATAAAGAACAAGTTTACAAAAAAAATAAAAACAAAAGTTTTACATTTTTATGTAGACACAGTATTTTTTCAAAAGTGTCTTTTGGTTATGACATATAGTCTCTACTTGGGAAGCAGCAAGCAACTATCAATATACTTATACATCACTTCCTAAAATGATATATTAGTTACCCATTTCAATGGGTCTACCATGATTTATGGCTGTGTCAACTAACAAGTACTGTTTTTAACTGTATCTCAGTGTACATAACACAATAAAAGTGTATCATTATTTGAAGGAGTGCACCCATTTAAAGGGATATTCTTTATGTTTCTAAGTCCTTATGTTCAATATTCATAGTCTCCGCCTGGATACAATTATCCTTGGGTCGCACCATTCTCAGTACAGAGCAAGTGTTTTTTTTTCTTCCAAATTGTGTCTTTGCTTAAGGTTTAATCCTTCTATCGAACACTAGTGCTGACTGAACAATAATGACTTGTTTTATTGCACAGAACATTAACTTTAGTAGCTGGGAAGCTGATTCGGAAAATGTATTTTCCACAAGTGAAACTTTATCAAGCAGCCCAGTTTTGAAAGATACAAAGCAGTATTTCTTAGATGTAGAGAAAGTATACAAAAAACATGGGAAGTTGCAAGCCTACAAAACTACCTGAGGGGAGGCGGAGCTTGGATGTGGAGCTTGTCAGATGTGTACTGAGCGAGCTCCATCCAAGCAGCAAGGGAGTGGACCCATCTGATCCCACAACACACCCCCAGGCGAGAACAGCAACAGGAGAACGATCTCGGAGGTGCCCCCCCTCGATCCCGTCTGAGGGAGAGGGAGAGAGAGTGCCGGATCGAGGAGTTGCGGAGCTCCTGTGCCCAGGAAGGATCAACCGGTGTTATGGATTACAGGTATTTTCTGGCATATAACGCATAATGAATACAGGTCACAGGTACTTATATACGTAGTATCATAGTAAGGCCTAGTATAGCTTAGAGTATATTGTTAAAATCCTGGTTTTTCTTGTCTTAGAAATAATAGCTTGTTTTGCTCAGAAGTGGCAGGATATTAGGACAGGTTACAAAGACATAAAAAGGGGAACTTATAACGGTAAACACGCCGTGGTTAGAACAGTAACTTATGAAATCCAAGGTTACTAAATACAAGTCCTAAGATCGTAAACATCATACGTCACAAACCACAGAGTATGGACACATGACACGTGACACACGTACGCAGTAACTAATACACTCTATATTAGGTTGGCCCGACTCCATGTTAGATCAGAGAGAGAGAGAGAAAGAGAACCGAACTTAAGTGTGAAGTCACACAGATGAGACTGGGACTGGCTGACCTGACCTGACGTAATATCTTTTGGTTTGTGAGTATTGACAATGCATATCTAGTTATAATCTCTGCATAGTTAGGAATGGATTGGTAACATACTGTAACTGTTAGCCATTGGCTTATAAGAAGCTTGTTCTGATATTTCTGATATTTCTGAATATTGTTGTAATACAATAAAGGATAAACCTTTTCTTATACAAACTCTGAGTACCCTTTCTTTATAAATAATAATCTCACGATACCCTCCATATATCATAATATGTGAGGGTGTGGCCGAGGCTTTTTCAAGTGCAACATTCTTGGTTTGTGTTCTCTGCTTAGAGCAGGATATAACTCACCATAAGGCGACACTTGATAAAGAGAGGTAGGATTGAACCCAGATTACCGGCGGCCATCTTGGGATGGAGCGCAGCCGAGTCGGGTTTACCCCTCTCTCACCCCCCCTGCCCTGTGAGAGCGATGGGAGGAGTGAGGGGGTGAGGGCTGTGGGGCCGCCCAGCTCATGCGCTAAAACAGATCACTATATATCCCCCTGCAAATTCAAGATGGCCACCGAGTCAGCATAAAAGCCCACAGAGAAGGGCTTCGGGGAACAGGACCCCTACAGAGAGTGGAGGGTGAGCTGCGGCAGGCGAGGGGAGCGGGGAGAAAGCCTAGGGAGGACCAGAAGAGCCCTCATTAAACATCAACCTTTAAACATACAAACAAAAGAAAAACAAAAGCATAACAGCTTGAGAGGCTCTCCCTGCACAAAAGTAAAGGTGAACCCCAGGGAAACACACCAAAACATAGCACATGTTGTTGGCACGGTGGTGTGAGTGACAAAGGAGACATAAGAGGAATAAGAGGCCCTGCAGTAGGGGTTAACTACAAAAAGGAGCCCAAGTAACAGCTCTCCCCCACTGAAGAACCATATGCCTCCCGCACTACACCAGGCACAGCAAAGATGGGAGAATGAGAATACACCCCAAACCAATATGAATCCTGATCATTATTAAAACGACGCAGAAGGGGACATGAGGCTCCTGTCTAAGCCCAAAAACTGAAGAACTTGTTGTCTGTAAGCAAAACATTCACGAGTTTGAACAACTTTTAAACACAATCTGCAGAATAAGAAACAAACATATATACATGGATAAATTCACTACCAAAGCGGCAAAAAATATGGCTCAAAAACACCCCAAGCAAGATAAAGTGACGGAGCAAGACCTTGATGTCACCCAAATTTGAATTGTGGAATAAGCTACCCCTGTCCTTTTGGGGAAAAGGAAATTAGATTAAAGTGTCAATATTCCTTACATTGTTATATCCAATGATGATGCTCCCTATCACACTAAGCAACAAAGATATTAAGAAAATACATAGTATGTTCACAGGGTTTATATGGGGAGGCAAGAAAAGAGAATAAGCAGCAGAAAACTACAAATGGATAAGTTGGAGGGAAGAATATCCATGCCAGATGTGAAGAACTATGGGCAGGCTTGCCTATTTAGATATATAAGGGACTGGGTTAATCATACATACGGGTTTCATCCCAGAAATGGAAAAAGTATATATGGAGGGTTATAACCCGATAGCAATACTACACGCAAAAGAATCAAAACTCCCAACCTACATAAACAATTCCTTACTAATACACCACACAAAAAAGGCATGGAGAACGATAAGGATCAGATATTGCTATATAGTGAAATATTCCAATTTATCCCAATACAGAGGAACCGAGAATTCCCGGAAGGCTCCACGAGTCAACCCTTCTTTAATTGGTGGGAGAAGGGATTAACGAAAATAACACAACTAATTGAAAAGCAGGGAAAGCAATGCAAATCCTTCCAGGAACTAAAGAACAAATTCAGTATAGATAATAGAGTTTGTTTTTGCCTATCTTCAAGTTAGCATTATGTAAACGGGCTTATTACACAGAATCCACATGGGTTGGAGCACAATGTCCCGGACTCAATACTAAAAATGACAAACCCCCCCCACCCAAAAAAAAAAATCAATATGAGTAAGAACTACAAATTGACAACTCCCAAGGCAGAGGATCTTATCATGGCAGGGTCGTGGGCCCAGTGGAAAAAAGATATTCCAGAGATAGGAAATCATGAAATAATAATTAAGGGATTAAAAAATATATTCAAAAGCACCCAATCTTTATATTGGAGAGAAACACAAATCAAAATTATACACCAGGCATATATTGCGCCTGGAATACAAGCCACATTTTGGATAAGTGTGAGGGTGACTACCCAAAGTGTTCTGGGAGGGATGCCCGCTTTTTCCATATGCTTTGGTCATGCCCCCGAATACAAGACTTCTGGAATAAAATAGGCAATTATATAGACAATATATACCAAATAAAATATAGAAGAGATCCCATAAGCCTGCTATTGGGAGCAGAACAGGGGGAGGTAACTAACAAAACAAGATACCCTAGGCTCATACAAACAATTCTGTTGATAGCCAAGAGGTGCATTGCGTTAAAATGGATAGACAAGGAACCACCAACTTTAGATCTACTAGAGCGCAAAATGCTGGACATGTTCAAATTGGATAGGTTAGATGCCTGGTTAGAAGGGCCATTCTCAAAAAATAGGATGATTGAGCATTGGAGCAAACTGTATAGTAAGCTAGTTACCTGTTCCGATGCTCAGAAAAGTAGAATGCTGACGTACAGCTATAAGTTCCGTAGAAACATATGTAGCCTCCCTTGAGTCCCAGCTGTGGGAGGGAATGGGTAAGTGGAGCATGGACAGCCCGTATGAAGCTATGAACAACTGGCTTACAGATAAGCACCAATAACGTTGTATAATTGCACTCACGGTTCAGTAGTCCTCTCAGAGGGGATGAATTCCACCTGTCTTAAAGGGAGGGCGATGATCCGTGGGTGACCCCGGGATACTGACATGTGGTGTATATCCGACGGGACTGTATCCAACGTAACACTGTGAGCAAACCGTGCTCCCTGGTAAGTGATAAGACAGCGGGTATCCAGAGAGTGGTAAACTTGTTCACCGCCAAAAATGAGCAAAAGCTGGACAATTTGACCGTAGAATTTTTTTTGTTAAAACAACATTACAATAGAGTCCTGGCGGATCCTCTAGCGCGTTTCACACCGAAGTGCTATGTCAAAGAGTTGACGAAGGAAAAGGATCCTTCAGGACTCTACTGTGATGTTGTTTTAACAATACATTTTTCTACGGTCAAATTGTCCCGCTTTTGCTCATTTTTGGCGTTGCACTGGTTTACCACTTTCTGGATACCCGCTGATTGAGCATTGGAACCAGTTCCTGAGAAACACCCAATTTATAAATAGGAAAATCTGGAAGGAAATACTAGAAACTAATATATAAAGTAATCAAGGATTCAACAGGATAAAGTGTCTAAGGGAAACGTTGATTCAGTTAGAGTGACTTCTTAGTTAAAGTTAAGAGTTAGAATAAGATTTTTTTTCTTTTTTGTTTTCTATGTATGTTTTATACGTTGGGCCTTTCTCTTATATAACAAAAATGTTAAGGATAGGAATAAATTGGATCATTTGTAGGAGAAGAAAGGGCCGAAAGAAAAAGAGAAGAAAATAATAGATCACAACCATGTATGCAGTACAGGCATACCCCGTATTAATGTACGCAATGGATCCAGAGCATGTATGTAAAGCGAAAATGTACTTAAAGTGAAGCACTACCTTTTTCCCACTTATCGATGCATGTACTGTATATTCAATCGTCATATATGTGCATAACTGATGTAAATAACGGCATTTGTAGCAGGCTCTACAGTCTCACCGCTTGCGCACAGCTTCGGTACAGGCAGGGAGCCGGTATTGCTGTTCGGAACGTGCTGACAGGCACATCCTCGAGCTGCTGTTTGCCTATTAGGTGATATGCCCTTACTCGCGAGTGTACTTAAAGTGAGTGTCCTTAAACCGGGGTATACATGTGTGTTCAATGATCAAAAGCTAAGCATAGACAGAGTTGGGAACAGTCATCGGTAGAAACGATACTATGTGTACATGTATAACCTAAAGCTGTATAAGTAGCAAATGTACCAATATAGTATTGTAGACTTAGCAAATGTACCAATATAGGATATGATCAATGCTGTACTGTGAAAGTCGATATTCTATGTACCTGTGTGATCTGAATACAGGCATACCCCGCATTAACGTACGCAATGGGACCGGAGCATGAATGTAAAGCGAAAATGTCCTTAAAGTGAAGGACTACCTTTTTTCCACTTATCGATGCATGTACTGCACTGCAATCGTCATATACGTGCATAACTGATGTAAATAACGCATGTGTAACAGGCTCTATAGTCTCCCCGCTTGCGCACAGCTTCGGTACAGGTAGGGAGCCAGTATTGCTCTTCAGGGCAAGGTGAATGAAAGGACTATGAGCACTGCACTTGCAGTGCTCATAGTATTTCATTCACCTTGCTATCTACTGCTGGGACGGATGCATACTACGAGGTGAGCAGTGGTGGAGTTCCTTTTCCCCGGACCAACAGCTTACCGGCACTAGGAAGGCAGCTCGTGAGTTTCTACACTCCCTGCCGTGAGAACCCGCTGGGAACACGTGACCCGCCAGAGAAGGAACCGCCGGATGGGATATACATTCCGGTCAGGTTAGAGGTTTTCTTTCCCTTACAGCGGTTTGTTCAAAAACAGTGTCTGGTTATATTTGCTGTCATCACTCGTTGCTTTATTACATTACTTGGGGATTAGACCTCACTGCTCGTGAAGTATTTAACCCTGGATTCCCTGAAGACACTTTGTTTTATTTAAGTCTTCACCGACACCAGTTTAGAAGCACCCAATTAGGGACACATTTCCCTTACCAACCTTGCTCTTCAGGGCATGCTGACAGGCGCATGTTCGAGTTGCCATTTGCCTATTGGGCGATATGTCCTTATTCGCGAGTGTACTTAAAGTGCGTGTCCTTAAACCGGGGTATGCCTGTAAATAAAGTTTAAAAAACTTTTCTGTGCACTCACAGACAACTCGGGCGCACTGCTGACATCACACTGCTGGTGGTTTGGAGTAAGGATCCTGTGTGGCCAAAATTCCTCCGCTCTACGCGTTTCGCCCAGTCTGCACTGTTAGCGGCTTCGTCAGGAGTGTGTATTGATCGCTACTGTGCTAAATTTATAGTCCTTCTCATTAGTAGGTTAATTGAATCATTAAATTAAAGGTAAACATTGAAATGATATGAGCTATCATTATCCAATTTTGAAATGAACAGGAACATAGTTAGAGCACCATCTAGTGTTCTCTTTACATATTATATTTATCATCAGTGCATTAGAGGAAGCATATCATCTAATCCATGAGGTTTTATTTATCAATGGGTTATATATTAAAACCTCATGGATTAGATGATATGCTCCCTCTAATGCACTGATAATAAATATAATTATCAATTAACCTACTAATGAAAAGACTATAAATTTAGCACAGTAGCGATCAATACACACTCCTGACGAAGCCGCTTACAGTGCAGACTGGGCGAAACGCGTAGAGTGGAGGAATTTTGGCCACACAGAGGATCCTTACTCCAAACCGCCAGCAGTATGACATCAGCAGTGCGCCCGAGTTGTCTGTGAGTGCACAGACACACCGAGACGGAGGGTAAAGTGGAGAACTCCCCGGCTGATTGAAGATACTGGCATTAAGCTCAGGAGACGGGGGATCCCCTACAGCTGATGTTGGTGACCCTACACATTGCAGGAGGCGGTGAGAGACTCGGCATGTGGTTCACTTGTTAAGTGATACATGCCTGTTTTAATTGGCACTATTGTAGGTGCGTTTTCTATATTTTAATATACAGATTTCCTTTAATATAATTGATCTGTGCTATGTAGTCCTTCTTACCTTTTATGCATTGGTTGGAGCACGCACCTATCTCTGTGATATCGGAGGAGACGCACTCATCATTTATTTGTGGGATTCTATCCCTCAACGCCTTTTGATAACTTATTTCCTGTGAGTAGGCTGGGCATAGAGCCAAGAATATTATCTCTACATTCCCACGGTGTTCCTACGCCTGCACTTATATTCTCTGTGTTGCTGTTTTCTTCTCTCCCCCATGCTCCCCCTGGATTTCATAAGAATCACTCTTCTGTTCTGGAACCCGTGAAGACAGGTCCCACCGGAGGGTTTGAGCAGGGTTTTCAGAATATTATCACATTGAATTATTCACCTTATCACTTATAGTTATTATTATTTGTTTATTTTATTCATTTTTAATATTCACTTTTGGGGTATTTGCACCTATAATATCACTGTCACGAACTCACTATACAGTAGAAGCCCATCAACGTCAGAAGGCCAATTAATCCCTCTCAGGTTAATAACTCCACTCCTGCTAGAGGTAATAGGAAGTGTTCTTCTTACAAGTCTATTCTGGAAACAAAACCAGGCCACTTCACAACCAGTGGAGAATCTGATATTTCGGATAACGAGGCTTCGGGACATTCAGTATCTTTTCAGAATGTAACAGTAAATGAAGAGAGGTTCTTTAAGAATTCGAAAAAATCAAAAGGGGTCAAAATCATGTTCTGATTGGGGAAAGAAACCGGATGAAAGACGGGAACTGACACAGAGCCAGAGAACGTCCTTCTTTTCTTTGTCAAAAAACGACAAGGGACAAGACGGGGCAGACGGAGGAGATCCAAGAGGGCCCTCATACACTGGCGACACACTTTATTCGAGCTCGGCTAGTCCCACGAATTCGGGTATACCCGGGTGTATTGAGGTTTGTGACTGTTTTCTGCCCGAGTGCATTGAGTTATTTTCCAAGCAGGGATTGAAGCATTTTATTCCCGCTGGCTGCAATATTGCACAGTATATATATATATACTGCATTACAATTCATGAATTTATGCCATCTGGTAGACACGCGAAGCATTGCAGCCTATTAAATCCTAATCATTATCATTTAACAGATCAGCCGCCCATCAGCCAGGCATGAATCCAGGCTGGGAAGGCAAATGCAACGGGGCTTGTCAGAGGTGAGGAGCGGCGCATTCCAGGTATCTGCCAGGTACATACCGGGTATTTGCTCGAATAAAGTGTGTCGGTGCAGTACAAGAGGAAGAAAAGCAATTAGATGACTCTATGCGGGTCATTAACATTTCAAACACAGATATAAATAATGAAGAGTTATCTCTTTTTGGTAAAGGACTCAAGTTCGCCCATGTTTCCAAATTCAATCTTTTTGATACGGGGGTGGACTTGCATAAGTACATCCAGAAGTTAACTCTCAATACATTTTTTAAGAGGGGTGGTTCTACTGCAACTAAGGCTTATAATGGGGATGATGTTGATGTTTCTGGGATTCTAATGATGATATATGTAATTCAGGCATTAGTATATCTAACTCTGATTGTATTGACAATCACCTTTCATTCAGGGACTTTTGTCACATACAGGACATGAATGAATTGCTGCAAGATCAAAATTCACAAATTGAACCCCAGAATTTTCTGGGTAGAAGGGCTTCTGGGTTCAAGCGGAAGTCCAATTTCTATCCCACGTTTGTTAAGGGGAATGCTATGACTACATTTGAAAAAATAGTAGAGAGGGATATATCAATCTTAGCCAAAGGATAGCCATTCTCTGCTAGAGCTAAGAATCCCGTTAACAATAGGAATCTAACAGTGGGAGAAAGTAATGCTTTAAAATCTTTGAAAACTAATAAACAACTGATAATAAAAAATGCAGATAAGGGTGGGGCAGTGGTGGTGCAGCATAGGAGCGACTATCACAAGGAGGCTTTACGCCAACTTGGTGATGCTCTCTCCTATGCTGTACTTCCATCAGACCCCACCCTCTCATTCATGTCCAATTTGAGAGAACTCTTTGATGAAGGGAACATTTTGGGTGTTTTAGATGCTAATGAGATGGATTTTCCTTATAATCCATTTCCAACCACGGCCATGTTCCACCATCTCCCAAAGATCCACAAGACGTTGTTCTCCCCTCCTGGAAGGCCAATTGTCTCTAGTATTGGATCTTTGGGGGATGGGTCTGTCACGGTACGTGGGCCACTACCTGCAGCCCCTGGCGAGATCCCTTCCTTCCAATATTATGGATAGTGCGGACCTAATTAATCATATTAAAGACATTTCTTGGAAATCTAACTTTGTCTGGTTGTCTAAGATATCACATCACTTTATACTGTACAATCATTGAACACCAACTGGGGATGGCAGCGTCACAAATTTTTTTGGTACTTTCTATTTATCACATTCACAAACCACCTTTATCTTAGACTCTATTCACTTTTTGTTGACACACAATTATTTTTTGTTTGATGGTGTTCACTATCTCCAAACACGTGGAACGGCTATGGGTACCAGCTTTGCCCCATCCTATGCCAATTTGTTCATAGGATGGTGGGAGTCATTCCACATGTTTGGATATAGGAACCCATTTAGGGATCACATTATCTTTTATCGTCGTTTTATTGACGACCTTATTTTTATTTGGGATGGTGATGTCACTACACTGTTGTTATTTACGGAATCACTCAACACTAATAATTATGGTCTTAAATTCACATTCACTTTTGATTATCACCACTTAGAATATTTGGATCTGTTATTTTACGTTGATCTCTCTTTAAATATACATATGGTTATTTTCAGTTAAGAGAATTCAATAAACACTTATCTCAGAGCGGATAGCTCCCACCCCAGGACCATCATTAAGGGTATACCCAAAGGGCAGTTCATGAGGGTGAAGCGGAACTGCTCCCAGGATGAGGATGTCCGTAGACAATCAGACGATCTGCATAATAGGTTTCTCGCCAGGGGCTATGGACCCCTCGATCTTATTCGAGCGTGTGGGGAGGTGGAAGAAATGGATAGGAACCAACTGTTAAGCAGGAAACCTAAGAGAATTTCTAAGTGTGAAAGTCCACTCTTTATAACCCAGTTCAGTCAACAGGCACAGGATATTAGATTTATCCTAGAAAAACACTGGGATATCCTGCGCCTGGATCCTGTCCTGGGGCAGGATTTGCCATAAAAACCCAAAATGGTGTTTAGAAAGGCTAATACAATTTCAAAGTCTTTGTCTCCTAGTCTATTCACATCAGATATAACCAGATCTGGACAATACACAAAGGGGTCTTATAGATGTGGTTCATGTAAAATTTGCAATCTGATGTTACCTTCTAAAACCTTTGAGAGCCCTACTACAAAGGAAAGATTTAATATACAAGCTTTCATAAATTGCAAAACCACATACGTCATATACCTTCTCACCTGCGGCTGTGGGAAACAGTACGTGGGACGGACTAGGAGGAGCCTGAAAATACGTGTCACGGAACATGTCAGGCTCATTAAAAACAAAGATATCATCCATCCGGTCCCACTACACTGCACCCACTGCCCCAGGGGAGATAGTAGTTTCCTCAAAGTTTGTGGAATTGAATACATCTCTCTCCATGCGAGTGGAGGTGATCGAATAAAGTGGCTTGATCAGAGGGACGCCTATTGGATCTTCACATTGAGGAATACTGATTGGGACCTGGGGCACTTTCTTTGATCCGATGGTCCTCCATCTGATCAAGTAGTCTTCCCTCTGTTGTCTCTGTGACGTTATGCTATATGTTATATAGTTATATTGCTATAATGTTCCCCTCGTTCACGAACTAGTCTTGTTGTCCTGGTAGCGAGCCTATAGCTCTCTTAATCTATTAAAATTTACGTAATCCTAATGTGCGGTGTTAGATCGTACAGGGGTATAGACAGAATGATAGCGGGTAATTAGGGGTTCATTAAACTTTTCTCGTAGACAGGACCCTACACTCTAGTCTATGGAGCCATTGTTTAGTAAATGTCTATATAGACTATTGCATTCTTCCTTGTGTACCAGCATGCATGGTGCATTGTCTAGATCAAGCTGTGACTAAAACATCTAACTTTATATAGCTGATGATATTTGAATCTATTGTGAGTTCCCATTTAATGTATTCTTATATATTGTTTAGATGTGTATTTTTGTGTTTATGTAGATTCCTCCCCTTCCCTCCCCCTCCTCCCCCTCTTTTTCTTTATTTTCCCTTTCCTTTCCCCCTTGTTCTTTTCTTCCTTTTTCTTCTCTCCCTTCCCCCCCCCCTTTTCCGCCCCTATCTTTTTTGTTCTTTTCCTTTTTTCCTGTATTTGGGTCTTGGATGTACATTCATATATTTTTTTTAAAAGATTATGATAATAAATAATTGAAAGCATTTTTATATATTGTGACATAGTCCAAAGATGTTAGGCAGCTTTCTGCCCCATTTTAGGTCAGAAAGTGCAGGAATAGTTAAAAAATCATCCGTTCCACAGCTTCCCATTAACTCAGGCAGCTGGATGGAAAATCCAGACCACAGATTACAATGGGTCTAGTTCTCCCTCACCTGCTCTTCTAATCACATGCACAGGTATTTAGAGCAGAGAGGTTTTGCATTTCACTCTCTCTCCTTAGAGCCTGGAGGCTGGGGGTATCGCTGCTCCCCGGAATCCAGTTCGGGGTGGATGGCCCCTCCAAGTATCACAGTACCAGAGGATTTGCCTGGACACTTGGGACCATGTTCCCACCACGAACAGATAAGACAAAAACAAAACAAATGTTTATTGCTGTTGCTAAAAGACTGTGCTGTATCTAGTGACCCTAAATGAGAGGGCATTGTTTTAAGCTGGGGAACCAGGTTAGTTGGCCCAGTTAGTTCGCAGTTAGAGGCTGATTCTGATGTGTAGTTAGTTCCCTGAAAGGGATAGGATTTCTTTATATGATTTGGCTTTTATTTCTTAAAAGTGACACTGTGTGAAATGCTATGACACTGATATAAGTGAACTGCTGAATGAAAATGTCTGAGTGCCTCTAAACTACACATGTTAAAGCTGCAGTACCTTACTTGGATGAAAATAAAGCAGGCAGAAGCCTGACTTAGGCAATATAATACTTTGCATGATCCTGTTTGTTGTATAATTAACCCTAGAAGACTGTGTCGGGAAGAACCCAGACAGACGTCAGCACTACAAAAGAAGGGCATTTGTCACAATATATACAGTATATGTGTCTGTACAACTCAGTGCTTAAGGGGTTAGGGATACTTGATTGTTCATTTGGGGACCTTATGTCTTTCTATATTTTGTGTTTACAAGTGTATATGTGGATATGTGTTCCTCTATCTGGAAACAATCACAATTAGGGATGTATGACATCAATTTCTTTTCCTTTTTTTAATTGTATTTTTGTAGTATTAATAGAATTGTGATCATATTTGTTATGCAAAAGAGTTATATTCTTTGGTTTTTAATATTCTATCTCCCTTTGAGGAGAATTGTGGTGACCTTTGGGTATTGGGGCCGAGTGACTGACGTCATGATCAACAATACAGGAGATGTGTAAGTGTCAATAAAGTTTCCCGGTTAAAAATTGAGATTGGCCAATCAGATTTTCTGTGACTGAGACCATACACCTCTCTTATGTGTTGGGGAAAGGTTGTGTGGTCTTAACTGGTAAAGTTTCTTCAGTTTGACACACATTCATTGCCCTATCAGGGCTTCTGTACGAAGAAGCAAAAAGCTGATTGGCCAACTGGCCGTGACGTCACTCGCCGGTGCGATTGGGTTTTTGTATTTAAATGCTGGTTGTTTTGCTAGTATTTACACCTTGATAAAGGGCACACGGCCCGAAACGCATAGGTCTGTTACCTGTGCTGCTGCTCTAGGGGTCATGCCTGAACCTTTTATGGATTAAAAACCCTTTTTTTACCTGTGAGCCTCCTCCTACTTTTTTGGCAGTGCACTGCCATTTTTTCTCTACTGTCCTAAACATCAAGGAAATCATTCAAGCGCTCAAGTATATGTTTACAGTACGTTTTGAGCATGTTTTTATTATTCCTAAGTACTTACTTTGATCAGATGTGGCCACCTTTTTAACATTTTCATTTAAAACTGTAAACAAAAGAAAAGCGTCAGATATCACCATATCTACGGAGACGCTATAAAACAACATCTCATAGCGTGGTTACGTGTCCCCAGAAGAAGCTGTGGTCACGGCGAAACAGCTCTAGGGAACGCTGTCTCAATCTAGTTTACTGTACATAATACCGCGCTCCTCCCTATAGAAGTTTGCTGCAGGTAAAAAGATAGGCCTTACATATAGAAAAACAAAAAGAATGATTCCTGCGCTCCTACCAATTAGGCTAAGATAAAAAAATATTCTCATGAAAAAGGGTATTTGGTTAAACCCTTTGGCCAAAGCATTTGTAAGCCTGCATGCCACGTCAAGGCAACCCGTTTAATGCAGGTACCTACACTATACTGTATATATATGTAATAATTGTCCCATGGACAAGTGAAAAAAGTGTTAAATCCCTGAAGGGGTTAAATAAAGCATGAGCTTATGTGAGTAGTGCTATTAAAATCTGGCTAAAGCCAGTATCATACTTACCTTTGCTATATAGGTAATCAAGGTGCACAAATTCCCTGGTGTGAATATAATACAACTTACACATATACATCTCTCTGTCAGCCTTACACATTCACCCACCATTCAATGGAAGGTGATGTCCAGACCGACACTGGGGTGAGCCCCTTCCAATTTTCCAATTAGTGCAGTTATATTATACCCCAGTGTCAGTCTGGAAATGGTAACGTCACAGAAAAAGCAAGTGTTTATTTGGATGAAGTACTTAAAAGTTACGTCACCACATTGCCATCATATGTACGTGACACTAAAGATGTGTTATGTAAACTGAAGGGAGTAACTCTTGATGAAAATACATTGTATGTCAGCTTAGATGTGGAATCACTATATACTATTATTTCACATGAGGTTGGTATAAAGGCAGTTCAACATTTTCTTATGTCCAGAAGTAGAAATCACAGTCAGCATAGTGAATTCATCACCACTCTCCTTGAATATGTACTTACTCACAACTATTTTGTATTTAATGGAAAATACTATCAACAAATCCAAGGGACAGCTATGGGCACTACCTATGCCCCCATGTATGAGAATCTATACTTAAGCTGGTGGAAAGAGACAAGGGTTTTCAAAGATTATCTAATGGAGTTTACTGAGTTCATAGACCTGGATAAGATAAATCGATGACATCCTACTAATATGGAGGGGTACCAGCGAACACCTGGAAAACGTTATCAAAGCATTAAATAAGAATGAACACAATTTAAAACTTACATCTGAAGTAGATTTGCAACATATACATTTTCTGGATCTAACTGTCTCAAAAAATGCAGACGCCACCATCTGTACCACAACATATAGAATACACATGGCTACTAATACCTACCTCCAATCGGATAGCCATCATCCGGAACCTCTTAAAAGGTCTGTAGGCCAATATTTACGTTTAAAACGCAACTGCTCTGATGAAACAGAGTTTAAGAAACAAGCGGACCTTATGAGGGACAGATTCCTTAAACGTGGATGTAGCAAGAATGTACTAAAAGGGCATACCAACGAGCCTTAGGCACAAACAGGGACTCTCTTTTAACAAATAAGGAAAATGACAGAACTGGTGATGGGAAACTCATCAGGTTTGTCCGTACATAAAATACCAAATGGAGAGAGATGAGGACCAGCATCCAAAAACACTGGAATATCTTTCTAAATGATGAAGATTTAATGAACACTCTAAAAAACAAACCATCCATGGTATGGAAAAGAGCACCGAACATTGGAGATAAAATAGTTCACAGCCACTTCCAGAATAAAGGACAGAATACTAGTCATTTGATATCAGATCAAAACAAAGGATCTTACAAATGTGGCTCTTGCAAGGTCTCATGCCAGTTTATGGCAACAAGCAAAACATTTTCAAACAGTGATGACACCAAACATTTTGCTCAAAAAACATTTATGAATGGCAAAACGGCAGGAGTGATTTATCTGATTACATGTAGATGTGAACTCAAATACGTTGGCAAAACATGCAGATAGCTGCGAAGGAGGGTGTTGGAACATACAGGTTCTATTAAAAATCTATATGACACACCAGTCTCAAGACATGTGAGAGAACAGCATGCAGGCAATACAGGAGTGCTTACTTTCCAGGGCATAGATCGCCTATTACCTACAATAAGTAAAGGTGACTGGGATAAAAAATTACTCCAAAGTGAAGCAAAATGGATCTTTAATTTAAATACTATGTCACCAATAGGTGTTAACAAAGGTTTCATGTATATACCGTTTATAGAATAGCATGTTGCTTTTTTAATGACATTCAATTCACGATGAACATTAAAAAGATACTCACTATAAACCTTTATTTTTGTGACAGAGACATATATATGCAGAGAACGTTTCTGTTACTGTAACATTATCCTAAACATCAAGGAAATCATTCCTATGCTCAAGCATATGTTTACAGTACATGTTTTGAGCATGCTTTTATTATTCCTAAGTACTTACCTTGTATAGATGTTGCCATATTATACAATTTTTCATTTACATCTGTAAACAAAAGGAAAGCGTCAGATATCACCATAGCTACGGAGACGCTATAAAACAACATCTCATAGCGTGGTTATGTGTCCCCAGAAGAAGCCGTGGTCACGGCGAAACAGCTGTAGGAAACGCTGTCTCAATCAAGTTTACTGCATGATCCTTTGGCAATCGGACGGAAATTACGCGTATCTGCAGGATTGGATCTCCTCCCACGGAGTACCATGGAGTAACATGGTACATGTATTCATTACTACTTTATCTCACAAACTGCGTGAACATTGTGAACATTGTGGTTACAACTGACATCAAAATATCTTTCAAAGGACTGAGGTAAAATGCGCATCACAGTACTGCCACCACAAGCACTACACAGAGTACTACACCGTACAGGAGTATAAGTCTCTAAACATTGCTCTACTGAAAGCTTACAGTATATGAGAGTGTTGTTTCTGCAAAGGTTAACATATGCTTATTCCTTCAATCAAGTTTTCAGCATTGTGTGAACATACACTGTAAAGTGAGGGACACGGCAGTTGCCATTGTGAGTGCTGTGCTGCGTGGAAGAACTATACTTTAAAACCTGTTCTGCTGGAAGCCGATAAATCTGTTGGGACTACCTAGGGTTAAAATATGCTTACACCTTCAATCAAGTTTTCAGCATTATCTTCGCTGAGAGTCAGTGATCAAATGTAATTGCCTACTCATACAGGGCTTATTCAACCAGTTTGTATCAATGCTGCTATACTTAGTGTCAGACTTTTAAGTAGTAGACAATGCGTTTTTTCTATTTGAAAGATATCTCATTGACTGTACACAAACTTTGTTATCCATCTCTACACCTTCACAATAAAACAACTATCAGTGGATCTGTGGAATTTAAGATAAACACAACAATTTGCTATAATGAGCGGCACAATGGACCAAAGTATTAGCCTTTGTGATTTACTCCAATAAAAATCTGCTCTAACCACCTGGATCCTAATTAAAGGAAAGAAATTTGCTAATAACTGCAAACACAAAGAAAAGACTGTTAGATAAGTGAAGCTGTGATTATACGTGAAATATTGCTACAGTACAATGTCAATTGATGAAACTTAGCACTGCTACAGCAACATTACATTTTATTGGGAAAGTGTTTCTGTGTACCCTTGGCTAAAAGGTGTTCTAATCAAATTGTATCCAACAACAGGGTGCATGCTAACCATAAGCAAACCCCCAGGTGATACACTGCATACTATTTAGAGTTATCAATTAAAGTACCTTTAGCTAGCCCTCAAAGTGACTAATTATAGTCTCAAGATAAATTGCCAATAAATTAAGCACAACATAATCATGCAGTATAACTTTGGATCTTTTTAATTATTTTTTTAAATTATTATTTTTTGTAGCTTCAATTTTTATTAGGTTTATACAGTCAAACAATTACATAATGTACATTCCATATATAATTTTAGTAATAATAAAGTAGATGAATTAACATTAGTTCCAAAGGTAATTAACTAACTATTTAAGAGCCGGAATGTAAGGGAAGGGGATGGGGGGAGGGATGAGGGAGAGGTGTGGTGCCATTCCTCTGCCATATGTCTCTGTCTCAAGCTAAATTGCTCTCCGTCTCTCTAGATCTAATATGTGATGTATGGATCAGACGTATCTCCATATGAACTGGATTCGATTGCACCCAGAACCCAAGCCCGGGTCTCCCACTCACCGGGGACCCCACTAATTGATCAAGAACACACTTACTACTATCACTGCCATATTGTGTTTATCTTCACCCCTTGGATATCTGTCTGGGCCAGCCAAGGTGTCCAGACTTTAAAGAAACTGATGCCAGTGTCATTAACTAAACGCGTGAATTTCTCCATCTGGAACACATACCAAATTCTGTTCTGAATATTGGGGATTGATGGCATTTCGAATTCTTTCCATAATGCAGCAATCTCGCATCTAGTCGCTGTTGAAAAATGAGCAATCATTTTATTGCCAGCTTTAGATAGACCCGGTGTTGGTCTGTTCAGAAGGAACAGCTATGGATCCGGTGGAATTGTGAGGTCAAAAATCCTCTGGAGCCAATTTCTTATCTCCTCCCAGATGGGAGTAATCTGAGGGCAAGACCACAGCATATGTAACAGGTCAGCTGATTCTTCACACTGTCTAGGGCACAGCGGGAAGTATCCTGGCACAACCCTAGATAATTTCAGTAGGGTAAGATACCACCTCATTAGGACTTTATATGCATCCTCCTTCAATGTCGTGCATATTGAACTTTTAGCTACTGCCAAAACTATTGCCGTCCACTCCTCCTCCTGAGGACGTCTCCTAAATCCAACTCCCACTGAGCCATGTAGTTTAATTTTTTCTGATCTACAGAAATAGAACCGATTACTTCCCTATACATCTGCGATCTAAGTCCACATGTGTCTGTTTCAATAAGGTGGAGCTTTTCAAATGTGGTTAATGGGTGGCGGGGAAAATGTTTGTTATAATATGCTCTGATCTGGAGGTATCTAAAAAATTCAGAATGTGTAATATCTCTTTCAGAGCAAATGTGCTCAAATGATTTGATTGTTTTGTTCCCCTCCAGATCTCTAAGTCTATTAATGCCTTTCTGCTTCCAAATTATGAAGTCACTGCCAGACAGCCCTGGAGCAAAAAAGGTTAATCCTGCGATCAAACACTAGCCCTCACTGAACAATAATGACTAGTTTTTTTTAATTGAGAGTAGCGGATCGTAGGAGGTACTTAGCCGTGGTCTGGATTGGAGAGAGGCAGATTGTCGTGGTACTTTGCCGAGGTCAGTATTGGAGAGGTGCGGATAGTCGTACATAGCCGAGGTCAGGAGAATAGAAGAGCAGAGTCCAGAGGAAAAGTTAAGGTCAGGAACAAGGATCTGGAAGCACAACAACACTGTGGAGGCAAGACAGCAGTGAACACATCGCTCATAGGAAGGTTTATGCTTAGCCAATTTGCCAGTGTGGCAGCTGAGCATATAAAGGGAGATTGTCCAATGAGAGGAGAGCATACTCAGTAGTATGCCTGGCTGTGGTTGGCTGGAGAGAATCAGCACAGGTGAATACTTAGGCAGAGGAATTAGCAACAGGTGTAGTATAGGCAGAGGAGCGAGGAAGGTGTTGCGCATGTATGCGAGTGCCGCGCATAGCGTGTGCGTACTGTGTGACAGTGGTGTCACCACGCGAGAGTAGCCTAGAGGCAGGGCCAGCGGGGGCGGCATTTAGTGCAGAGTGTAGTCCGTGCGCGCCTCTAGAGGAATGCTGGTATTCGCCAGCAGTCGAGATGTGCTGCAGTAGGCAGGAGAAGCGGAACACTCGTTCGTGGATTGGGGTAAGTGAGGAGTGCGCCGAGCGCACAGAGGATCACAGATCCTGACAGATATTCTTTATGTTTGTAAGTCCTTATGTTCAATATTCATAGTCTTCGTCTGGATACTATTATCCTTGGGTCGCACCATTCTCAGTACAGAGCAAGTGTTTTTTTATTCTTCCAAATTGTGTCTTTGCTTAAGGTTTAATCCTGGAATCAAACACTACTTCTCACTGAACAATAATGGCTGGTTTTATTGCACAGAACATTAACTTTAGTAGCTGGGAAGCTGATTCGGAAAATGTATTTTCCACAAGTGAAACTTTAGCAAGTAACCCAGTTTTGAAAGATACAAAGCAGATTTTGAGAAAGTATACAAAAAACAGTCACGATTATGGTGGGAAGTTGCAAGCCTACAAAAATACTTGAGGGCAGACAGCGCCAAAAGAACTAAGAGCAAACTCAAGTCCATCGCACCATATAACGGACGAAGAGTTTACCAAATCTTTGGACAATGTACTACTGAAATTGTCTCATGACCTGATTGAACTTTTGATACAGTATGACCTAAAAAATGTTAAAACAGTCAACATTGAATTAGAAAAACAGAAAACTGATGTAACAAATTGGAATACAAAATTAGATGTTGACAAGTATGAAAAACATCTGGAAAAGATAATTGAAAAATATGTCAAAGAATTAATCTTTAGATCAGAAAGCATACAAAATATCAGCGAGATGCAAATGATTTTAAGATAGGAAAAATCTTAAAACATCACTGGAGAGTCCCAAAAACAGATGAAATACTGGGAGAAGTCAGTGATGGTTCCACAGACTGGGATTTTTCAGATTCAGAAGAATCAATAGGGTCAAAAAAGAGCAAAGCAAACAACTCTAGAGGCACAAAACTTCCCAGTACTTATGACTTCCATCCCTTCACATCAAATTCTTTTTTAGACGAGCGTTCCACTGATCTCAGGAGCTATCCGTCAGAAAGAAGAAGGGGAAGGGGTGGTTCTAAGAGACTGACAGATATGGGGCTTCTGACTGAACAGAAGGAGGCCAAGATGCCGCAGAAAGACATTCATTTGAAAGAGGATAAAACAAGGATTATAAACCTCACTGGTTTAACCTTAGGGGGAAAAAAGGATGAGGTCTTGACTAAAGGACTTACATTTTCGCCCACGTTAAATTTTGATCTGTTTGAGACCATAAAAGATCTTCATCTATTCGCTAGAAAATTGGCTCTTCATAAATTTTTTAAAATAAGAGAGAAAAAGTTCTGGAAGAATGCCGGATTTAGTAATTTGGACTGTAATGACCAGACCAATTTGGACATACTCGGTGCTCTGATGGAGGAAGGCCATCGGCAAAGTGGACAAGGATCATTCACGACACTTAAGCCAAGGAGTAGCTATACACCCAATCTGAGTATAAGTCCTTATATTGAGACCTTTGTGGGTCAAGGGACCTAGTGTCAAGAGATTTGGAGGTACTATCAAAGTCAAACACAAAATCAAATACTAATTCTCAAAAAGAAACTGGAAGGCAATACAAGTATTAAGTAAAGATACAAACACAACAGTCAAACTATCAGATAAAGGTGGGAACATTGTCTTACTCAACACAGCCCGTTATCTGAAGGAAAACACCAGGCTATTAAGTGATACGAAATGCTACAGAGTTCTCAACAGTGACCCTACAGGAATACATAAGAAATCTCTTAGCGGAATTCTAACGGATGGCTTATATGTGAAAGCCATAGATGAACATGAATACAAGTTTATGATGGTCAATAATCCTAACATAGCGACCTTCTACTCAATACCCAAAGTACACAAAAATCCATCAAGATCATCACCGGGCCGTCCTATTGTTTCAGGAAATGGTAACTTCACAGAAAAAGCAAGTGTTTATTTGGATGAACTACTTAAAAGTTATGTCACCATATTGCCATCATATGTACGTGACCCTAAAGATGTGTAATGTAAATTGAAAGGAATAACTCTTGATGAAAACACATTGTTAGTCAGCTTAGATGTGGAATCCCTATATACCAGTATTTCACATGAGGTTGGTATAAAGGCAGTTCAACATTTTCTTATGTAAAGAAGTACAAATCACAGTCAGCATAGTGAATTCATCACCACTCGTCTCGAATATGTACTGATTCACAACTATTTTGTATTTAATGGAAAATACTATCAACAAATCCAAGGGACAACTATGGGCACTACCTGTATGGGAATGTATACTTAGGCTGGTGGGAAGAGACAAGAGTTTTCGAAGATCATCTAATGGAGTTCACTGAGTCGATAGACCTGGATAAGATATATCGATGACATCCTACTAATATGGAGGGGTACCAGTGAACACCTTGAAAACTTTATCAAAGCATTAAATAAGAATGCCCACAATTGAAAACTTACGTCTGAAGTAGATCAGCAACATATACATTTCCTGGATCTAACTGACTCAAAAACTGCAGACGGCACCATCCATACCACAACATATAGAAAAAACACTGCTACTTATATCTACCTAAAAATTACAGAGCTGATGATGGGAAAGTCATCAGGTATGTCCGTACATAAAATACCGAATGGAGAGAGATGAGGACCAGCATCCAAAAACACTGGCATACCCTTCTAAATGATGACGATTTTATGAACACTCTAAAAAACAAACCATCCATGATATGGAAAAGAGCACCGAACATTGGAGATAAAATAGTTCACAGCCACTTCCAGAATAAAACGACAGAATACTAGTCACTGGATATCAGATCAAAACAAAGGATCTTACAAATGTGGCTCTTGCAAGGTCTCCTGCCAGTTTATGGCAACAAGCAAAACATTTTCAAACAGTGATGACAAGAAACATTTTGCTCAAAAAACATTTATGAATGGCAAAACGGCAGGAGTGATCTATCTGATTACATGTACATGTGGACTCAAATACGTTGGCAAAACATGCAGACAGCTGCGAAGGAGGGTGTTGGAACATACCGGTTCTATTAAAAATCTATATGACACACCAGTCTCAAGACATGTGAGAGAACAGCATGCAGGCAATACAGGAGTGCTTGCTTTCCAGGGCATAGATCGGCTATTACCTACAATACATAAAGGTGACTGAGATAAAAAATTACTCCAAAGAGAAGCAAAATTGATCTTTTATTGAAACACTATGTCACCAAAAGGTTTGAGTGCACACAGGGATCCAGATTCTTGGCTATATAGTTTCCAGCCCCCCCACAGAGGTTTGAGCCAATTCCATCTGGCTCGCTCGAAGTGGGATGTGTGCTGGAAGTACAGAGTAACGGCGATTGTGGTGGACTACTCAATACGGGTCCTGCGAGAAGCCGCAACCTGGAAGTGACACCTGACTTCTGCCGAGCCAGTTAGTCCCAGCGCGCGGGACTGATTTGTGAGTCTCAGCACTTACCCCCTGCGCCTACCATCCAACTGAACTGGAAACCTGTGCACTGGTCTCTACTGGACTTATATTATTTTATATGTAAGTTTTTACTTGTTACTATTTTACTTGTTTATTACATGTACCTTGACCCTTGGTGCACTTCTGTGTTTATTTTGCATTTCTATCTGGTGTTGGAGTCTTCCCACGGCGGCTACCGGTGAAGGAGGGGTGCCTTCATACCACAGCAGAAGCAAGAGGGGAGAGCAGATCTACTTCAAGATCCTTCTTAGGAAGCATGAGTGCGGTTTGACCTTTTCATCTCTTAAAAATCTATATGACACACCAGCCTCAAGACATGTGAGAGAACAGCATGCGGGCAATACAGGTGTGCTTGCTTTCCAGGGCATAGATCGCCTATTACCTACAATACGTAAAGGTGACTGGGATAAAACATGACTCCAAAGTGAAACAAAATGGAACTTTAATTGAAATACTATGACACCAAAACGTCAATCGCCAAGAGGGAGGAGGTGGGGGGGGGGGGGGCGGTGGGGGGGAGGGTGTGAGCAGGCACTCATAACTCTCCAGGTGGCAAACAGTATAGTAATTGTGGTAATTGCAGGCATCGTGTGTCTCTTAGGGCCCAGCATGGATTGTCTTTTTACCAGCAGAGGGACAATCCTTTTTTTTTTTTTTGATAGGATGGTTGGAGATGTTTTCTTAGTTCTCAGCTCTTTGTGGGTTTTGTCCTGCGATTCTCTCAGAGGCCCTAGGAGGGCCTACTCCTCGGTCTCAGCTCTTCAGGTTTTGTCCTGTGATTCTCTCAGAGGCCCTAGGAGGGCCTATGCCTCGGTCTAACCTCTGGGGCTTCGGAGGCTCAGAGCTTTTATTAGGCAAGGGATGCAGGCCTTGGGTTCGTAGGAGCTGCTCTGCTTCCTCTGTGTGCCTAATTGCCAGGTGCTTACCGTTTTTGATGACAATGAGTTTAAACGGGAATCCCCACCTGTATTTGCCTCAATTATTTCATAGGAGGAGTGTTAGAGGCTCGAGCTTGCGTCTTTTGGCAATGGTAACCCTGGACAAGTCATTGTATATTTATAGAGATTCGTTTTAATATGAGTTGGTATTCCTGTCCCTGCAGGCTGCTATTCTGCCGAATAGAATGTATATATGAACAAAGTCCAAAAAACGGTGCTCAAAAGTACAGAGGAACATATATTGCAATAAAGTCTTTATATGATAAAGTTGTTAGGTATTGGATGAACCTATAATACCATGATGTGAGACCCAGAACCTGATGCATGAAAACTCCTATAGGGATTGAATAATAGGACAGTCCATATAGTAGTTTCAGACTATGTCTGGTAGATAATCAATCTTCTATGACAATGCCACTAAGGAAGTCACCCTGGAGTTGCACCTATGGAAGGTCTCAGTATTTCTGAACATGAAGAGAGGGATAGGTGTCAGATGTGTCACAGTCCATCTGTGCGTGCATCACGCAGATAGGCAATGGCTAAGTACGTCCATCAGGAACAAAAAGCGGAGCACAGCTATGAAGAAACAAGGGGCTACACACCAATGTGATAAAAAAATAAAAGTACCTTTATTCCATGGTACACGTGGTGACACGTAGATAAAACACTTTGACGCGTTTCAGGCCTTAGCCCTTTATCAAAGAGTGAGTTCGCGTCTCGCCAAACTGCTGCTCTTATAGATTATCACCCACCCACAGCTACCAGTGACGCGCGATGAATTGGCGCATAATTCTTTAGCCGAATAGCTGTGAAGTCTCACGATGACATCCCTCCTGCACTTTAGGTCTTTAGACCTGGGGCCCAAAACCCAGTATGCCCAGTCGATTTCAAGGTCATTCTCCCCGAAGTCTTCGCACAACAATTTAAAGAGATCACTTAGATAGGGACGAAGACATTCTGGGGGAACCGATTCAGGTGTTCAGATTCTGTTCTCTTGGTTTTCCAGACCATCTTTGAGAAAGCTAATTTCCTGGCCCAAACACACGATCTCATCATCTGCTGCATTTTGTAGTTGCAGGGCCTCCTCCATCTTGGATTCAAGATCACTAGTTATTAGCGCTAGGCCATTCATTTCCTCCTTCAGCTCATTTACAGCGGCCTTCAGGTCAAGCTGGAGCGATTTCTGCATCTTTTCCTGCATTTTGTCAAAAAGATCCTCCAGATATGAGCGGGTGACTTGTATTTCGTCTGTGTGACCCAGGGCCTGCTGATGCTGCTCTGTGTCATTGGACATATGGGCCGTGGCGCCATTTTTCTCCTTGGTACTATGGCCTGGTCCGCGCTGTGCAGCTGCGAAATAACGAGAAACACCCTGTATAGGCGGCCTTTTACATTTGTTTGCCATCGCAGGAAGTCTTTAGCAATCAGTTCATCTGAAAAACTGGGAAAAGCGCTGTTTAATCAGGTTATGTCGAGAGGGTCCCGAGAGCTCCCTCCTCATTCAGCCATACCCGGTGACATCACCAGAAGTCTCCAATTAGAACTTATTTAATGAAATAAAGTCATAGTCAGAACCTGTATTGTAGGTTCCCCATTGTCTTTTCCTGCAGGTGGGATTTTGCACATGTTGTACGTATGGCCTGGTGGATGAGGCAAGCCCAGCCACCCAACAACTCCCCCAGTAGCTTGCCCAGGTAGGGCCAGGCTGAGGTGAAATAACAAAAGTCTGCGCTCATATATGAGTAAAATAATAGGTGATGTGATTCTAAAACAATAAATGTGAATACAACCTTATAGGGATGAGGTTTGATGCAGCTGTTCAAGTAGAAGGCTCAGCACTCCAAGCTAGTACAGACAAAAAGAAAAAGAACAGCGCAAAAACAAAAACCTCATAGTGTAGTATATTTATAAAAGCAATTTATAAGTAAAGTTTACTTATAAATTGCTTTTATAAATACACTACACTATGAGGTTTTTGTTTTTGCGCTGTTCTTTTTCTTTTTTTCAGGGCCAGGCTGAGCCTTTATTTACTTTACTGTTTGATTTGTAATGAAATAAAGATACAGTGCTTCTTTTACTGTACTTGGGATTTTCCTCAGTTGTAAGTACTGGGGGAAGTAGTTGTAAAGCTTATTTGTTCCACCTCAAATGGTACAAGTCCCCTTTAAATGTGAAAGGAAGTGGCACAACTGGGGTGTTTTAAGACTTTTGCGGATTCTTCCCCCTTCAGTGCTTTTGTCCTGGTGATAAGGGGATCCAGGGCTGTTTGATCAAGTGGACCTGTCAGTAGGTACCTAAGCACTGACAGTTGGATCTGGACGCTAGGTGAGAGGGGTGTAAGCCCTAATCCTGTCTGCAGCCTCTTACTGCTTTGCCTCTCTGTCGGCCATTTTATTATGTAGGGGGGGTGTAGGGGGAAGGGAAGCCCGCAGCGATGCCAGTATTGCCGCAGTGCCTCTGTCCCTCCACACAGCCACAGATCACTACTTCTGCAGATTTAATCAGGGGGTGTCTGATTTTTGCCGATCTCCTGGGCCGTCCCGCCGCACCTCGGGGCAGTCACAGGGATCACCCAGCCTGATCCCCTGCCCTACCGGCAATCTAAAGCGCTAATGGGGAACGCGATCCCCCCTCCCCTGAGGATGCGAAGCCAGGAGTGCTGCTCTGCTCTATTCGTAGCCGCCTCACTGTCCTCTCACCAGCCAATGGTGACCATTTTGGAACTCGGTCATTTGGGTCCCCGCCGAGGACTTCCGCACTAACCCAACGCACCCAACGTGGGTCCCCCTTTATCAGGGTTGGTCCCACCTCACCTACCGGGCCCAACAAAAATATGAGCCGCTATGGCTGATGGGAGGCAGACACCTAATCCTCAACTTTTGATTTTTGGGCTGGTTCTTGCTTCAGTAGCACGATCTTAGGCTCAAAGTGATCCCCCTTTCAAATGGCTTCTGATTTGAATACATTTGTTCTTTTTTGACCAACTTTGAGCCAGGATTGCTTTGGATTAACAATCGTCTTAGAAGAGCCTCAGATAAACACAGCCATCACTGTCAGGCTCCAAGTCACACCCCAGCATGTTGCTTTTTTTAATTAAATTCAATTCATGATGAACATTAAAAAGATACTCACTATAAACCTTTATTTTTGTGACAGAGACATATATACACAGAGAACTTTTCTGTTACTATATGTAATAGTATCCTAAACATCAAGGAAATCATTCCTGCGCTCAATATATGTTTACAGTGCATGTTTTGAGCATGTTTTTATTATTCCTAAGTACTTACCTTGCATGGAAGTCACCAAGTTTGCTTTTAAATCTGTAAACAAAAGAAAAGCGTCAGATATCACCATAGCTACGGAGACGCTATAAAACAACATCTCATAGGGTGGTTACGTGTCCCCAGGAGAAGCTGTGGTCACGGCGAAAGAGCTGTAGGGAACACTGTCTCAATCTAGTTTACTGCATGATCCTTTGGCAATCGGACGGACAATACGCGTACCTGCAGGATTGGATCTCCTCCCACGGAGCAACATGGAGTAACATGGTACACGTACAGTATTCATTAATACTTTATCTCACAAACTGTGTGAACATTGTGAACATTGTGGTTACAACTGACATCAAAATATCTTTCAAAGTACTGAGATAAAATGCGCAGCACAGTACTGCCACCACAAGCACTACACAGAGTACTACACCACACAGGAGTATAAGTCTCTAAACATTGCTGTACTGAAAGCTTATGTGAGTGCTGTTTCTACAAAAGTTAACATATGCCTATTCCTTCAATCAAGTTTTCAGCATTGTATGAACATACAGTGTAAAGTGAGGGACACGGCAGTTGCCATTGTGAGTGCTGTGCTGTGTGGAAAACCTGTTCTGCTGGAAGCTGGTAAATCTGTTGGGACTATCTAGGGCAGGCCTGCCCAACCCGTAAAGTGAGAAAGGCCGAACTGCTCCAAGGAAAAAAAAATTGGGCCGCACGGGTAAAATCATCATCATCATCATCATCATCATCATCATCATCATCATCATCATCATCATCATCATCTCTCCTCCAGCACCTCTCATCATCATCATCCTCATATCTCCCCCAGAACCCCTCACTATCAATCTTTACGAAACTTCCCATCTGTCTCTCATACCCCCATCTCTCCCCCTCACCCACACAATACCCCCCTCCACATCAAACACACAATACCCCCTCCACATCCCCCCAGCCCATTCCATGTCAGCAGCCCCCCCCAAGTTAGCATTCCCCCCCAAGTCAGCATTCCATGTCAGCAGCCCCCACCAAGTCTCTCTTCCCTCAATATGACACTCTCTCCCCCTCCTCTCAATATGACACTCTCTCCCCCTCCCCTCAATATACACTCTCTCCCCCTCCCTTCAAATTGACACTCTCTCCCCCTCCCCTCAATATGACACACTCTCCCCCTCCCCTCAATATGACACACTCTACCCTCCCCTCAATATGACACACTCTCCCCCTCCCCTCAATATGACACTCTCCCCCTCCCCTCAGTGACACTCTCCCCCTCCCCTCAATATGACTCTCCCCCTCCCCTCAATATGACACTCTCTCCCCCTCCCCTCAATATGACACTCTCTCCCCCTCCCCTCAATATGACACTCTCCCCCTCCTCTCAATATGACAGTCTCTCCCCCTCCCCTCAATTTGACACTCTTCCCCTCCCCTCAATATGACACTCTACCCTCCCCTCAATATGACACCCTCTCCCCCTCCCCTCAATATGGCACACTCTTCCCCTCCCCCACTCTCTCACGCCTGCTCACTTACTTTCACTATAAGCCTGCTGCAGTCCCCCATGTGCGGCTGAGTACTGGGACAGGAGGAGGGGGGGCTGTGTGTGTGCAGGGAAGGCCCTGCCCCCGCTGCAGGCAGAGATCACACAGGGAGCAGCAGCACGGAGCTTGTGAGCTTCTGGCCGCCCATGCACAGCTCTGCCCGCCCCCAGGCTTCCCCGCACGCGGCCTGCGCGCCCCCCCCCCCCAGTTTGCGCACCACTGCGTACAGCATGAGGCCTCGCGCACCTTCTTTCCTTACCAGGGAAGGGGGGTTGCCGAGGGCCGCACGGGGTGCCCCAGGCCGTATGTTGTGCAGGCCTGATCTAGGGAGTATCTATGGTTAAAATATGCTTACACCTTCAATCAAGTTTTCAGCATTATCTAAGCCAGGGCTGCACAACATACGGCCCGCGGGCCACATGCGGCCCATCTGGCCTCTCAGTGTGGCCCTCGTTGACTCTGGCCCGGCGCCAGTTAATTAAATAAATAAATAAAATTAAAAAAAAGTTTAAAAAAATGGCGGCGATTCATCCCTCCTCCCTCCCTCTCCCTCCCAGCCCCCTCCCTCTCCCTCCCAGCCCCCTCCCAGCCCCCGGGTTTTGCAGGCTGCCGTGGAGGTCAGAGCAGGCCGGGGGCAGGGCTTAGTACCGGGGAGAGAGGATGTGCTGAGCTCATCTAAGGGAGATGTGGCTGTGTAAAACGGGCTGGTGGGGGGTGGGGGTGTAAAACTGGCTGGTGGGGGGTGGGTGTGTAAAACGGGCTGGTGGGGGGTGGGTGTGTAAAACAGGCTGGTGAGGGGTGGGTGTGTAAAACGGGCTGGTGGGGGGGGGGGTGGGTGTGTAAAACGGGCTGGTGGGGGGTGGGTGTGTAAAACGGGCTGGTGGGGGGTGGGTGTGAAAAACGGTCTGGTGGGGGGTGGGTGTGAAAAACGGGCTGGTGGTGGGTGGGCTGCTGACACGTGAGGGGGGGGCTGCTGACATGTGAGGGGGGGCTGCTGACATGTGAGGTGCAGGGGAGGGAAGTGATGTGAGGTGCAGGGGGGGGGGAAGTGATGTGAGGTGCAGGGGGTGGGAAGTGATGTGTGGTGCAGGGGGGGAGAGTGATGTGAGGTGCAGGGGGGGAAGTGATGTGCAGGGGGGGGAAAGTGATGTGAGGTGCAGGGGGGGGGGAGAGAGTGATGTGAGGTGCAGGGGGGGGAGAGTGATGTGAGGTGCAGGGGGGGAGAGTGATGTGAGATGCAGGGGGGGGAGAGTGATGTGAGGTGCAGGGGGGGGAGTGATGTGAGGTGCAGGGGGGGGGAGTGATGTGAGGTGCAGGGGGTGGGAAGTAATGTGAGGTGCAGGGGGGGGGAAAGTGATGTGAGGTGCAGGGGGTGGGAAGTGATGTGAGGTGCAGGGGGGGGAAGTGATGTGAGGTGCAGGGGGGGAGTGATGTGAGGTGCAGGGGGGGGGAGTGATGTGAGGTGCAGGGGGGGAAGTGATGTGAGGTGCAGGGGGGGAAAGTGATGTGAGGTGCAGGGGGGGAAAGTGATGTGAGGTGCAGGGGGGGGGAGAGAGTGATGTGAGGTGCAGGGGGGGGAGAGTGATGTGAGGTGCAGGGGGGGAGAGTGATGTGAGATGCAGGGGGGGAGAGTGATGTGAGGTGCAGGGGGGGAAGTGATGTGAGGTGCAGGGGGGGAAGTGATGTGAGGTGCAGGGGGGGGAAAGTGATGTGAGGTGCAGGGGGGGGGGGGAGAGAGTGATGTGAGGTACAGGGGGGGGGAGAGTGATGTGAGGTGCAGGGGGGGAGAGTGATGTGAGATGCAGGGGGGGGAGAGTGATGTGAGGTGCAGGGGGGGAAGTGATGTGAGGTGCAGGGGGGGGGAAGTGATGTGAGGTGCAGGGGGGGGGAAGTGATGTGAGGTGCAGGGGGGGAAGTGATGTGAGGTGCAGGGGGGGGAGAGAGTGATGTGAGGTGCAGGGAGGGGGGGAGACTGATGTGAGGTGCAGGGGGGGAGAGTGATGTGAGATGCAGGGGGGGAGAGTGATGTGAGGTGCAGGGGGGGAAGTGATGTGAGGTGCATGGGGGGGAGTGATGTGAGGTGCAGGGGGGGGGAGAGTGATGTGAGTTGCAGGGGGGGGAGAGTGATGTGAGGTGCTGGGGGGGAGAGTGATGTGAGTGGCAGGGGGGGAGAGTGATGTGAGGTGCAGGGGGGGGGGAGTGATGTGAGGTGCAGGGGGGGGAGAGAGTGATGTGAGGTGCAGGGGGAGGGTGAGAGTGATGTGAGTTGCAGGGGGGGGTGTGATGTGAGTTGCATGGGGGGGAGAGTGTCATATTGAGGGGAGGGGGAAAGAGTGTCATATTGAGGGGAGGGGGAAAGAGTGTCATATTGAGGGGAGGGGGAGAGTCATATTGAGGGGAGGGAGAGAGAGTGTCATTAAGGGGAGGGGGAGAGAGTGTCATATTGAAGGAAGAGAGACATGGGGGGGATGCTGACTTGTGGGGGGGATGCTGACATGGAATTAGCAGGGGGGATGTGGAGGGGGGTATTGTGTGTTTGATGTGGAGGGGGTATTGTGTGGGTGAGTGGGAGAGATGGTGGTATGAGAGATAGATGGGGAGTATCGTAGAGATTGATAGTGAGGGGTTCTGGGGGAGATATGAGGATGAGGATGATGATGATGATGATGATTTAACCCGTGCGGACCAAATTTTTTTTCCTTGGAGCAGTTCGGCCCTTCTCACTTTACGAGTTGGGCAGGCCTGATCTAAGCTGAGAGTCAGTGATCACATGTAATTGCCTACTCATACAGGGCTTATTCAACCGGTTTGTATCAATGCTGCTATACTTTGTGTCAGACTTTTAAGTAGTAGACAATGCGTTTTTTCTATTTGAAAGATATCTCATTGACTGTACAAAAATTGCGTTATCCATCTACACCCTCACAATAAAACAACTATCAGTGGATCTGTGGAATCTAAGATAAACACAAGAATTTGCTATAATGAGCGGCACAATGGACCAAAGTATTAGCCTTTGTGATTTACTCCAATAAAAAGCTGCTCTAACCACCTGGATCCTAATTAAAGGAAAGGAATTTGCTTATAACTGCAAACACAAAGAAAAGACTGTTAGATAAGTGAAGCTGTGATTATACGCGAAATATTGCTACAGAACAATGACAATTGATGAAATGTAGTACTGCTACAGCAACGTTACATTTTATTGGGAAATTTATTCTGTGTACCCTTGGCTAAAAGGTGTTCTAATCAAATTGTATCCAACAACAGGGTGCATGCTAACCATAAGCAAACCCCCAGGTGATACACTGCATACTATTTAGAGTTATCAATTAAAGCACCTTTAGCTAGCCCTCAAAGAGACTAATTATAGTCTCAATATAAATTCCCAATTATATTAAGCACAACATAATCATGCAGTATAACTTTGGATCTGTTTAATTATTTAAAAAAAAATCTTTTTGAGTGTTGCATGTTAAAAATAAAAATTTTAGACCTATACGGAGCTTATCATACCAGGGTTTCCTCAGGGGAAATGTATTTTTTTTTGAAGCTGTGATTATACGCGAAATATTGCTACAGAACAATGACAATTGATGAAATGTAGTACTGCTACAGCAACGTTACATTTTATTGGGAAATTTATTCTGTGTACCCTTGGCTAAAAGGTGTTCTAATCAAATTGTATCCAACAACAGGGTGCATGCTAACCATAAGCAAACCCCCAGGTGATACACTGCAATAGCCTGCACTCATGGCTATTGTCCCACACTCAGTCACTCCTACCACCCATTGTGACCAAGCACTGCCATCTACAGCACTTACTCCCTCACGAACTGTCTCTGTAAGTTTCCCATTAAACCTCTTAGATTGTAAGCTCTTCGGGCAGGGATTTCCTTTCCTATTGTTTGATTTTGCTGCACTTATTGTATAATTATAATTCCCTGTACGGTATTCTTTGTGAAGTGCTGAGTACACTTTTGGCGCTATATAAATAAAGACATACAATACAATACTTCAAAATAAGATAATAGTAGCAGCACTTTGCTAGTTACTGCCAACACCAGGTTTTTATAGTTCTGTTCCATGTTTCGTGTTTTCACCACTTTTACAATATTATTTTAATATCAATTATTAAAGTTTTTTTTAATTTTAAGAGGCAATCCAAGCTGGGCATTTTTTTCATCATTTTTTACATTCGATTGAAGCAGGGGACACCCAGGTTCCGGGGATACCTTCATAGTGGGTTCCGGTAGCCGTTCCGGTTCAGTTTCCGGTGTTTACGAAATGGCGGTGTTTCAAACATCTGCTCCCTGTGGGCCAATAGGAAGCCATGACATCATTCAGCGCAGCTTACTGTTGGCTCACATGGCGCGGGAGCTTTAAACTTGTAGTCGCTACCGGCTCTCCCTTCGGAGGTATCTTCAGAAGAAGAGGGTCCCCGGAGCTGAAATGAATCGGCTCCGGAGACCGCCTGCTTCAACCAATGTAAAAAAAATACATTAAAAAAGCTTGGATTGCTCCTAAAGACATAATATCACTTTCAACATGAGTAATAGTGCATTAAGCTCAATCAGAGCAGTCATCTTGTTCTTTTGTTAATAGCCGATATACACTGGCCCTCCTTACATTTCAGGCTTAATTTCTTGCTGTACACCTGCCCGTCTTGTGAGGATCGGGCTTAGCCCCCCCCCCCCCCCATAACGACACGGGTGACGCTCCTTACAGTGATAGGAGTGCGCGCAAATGCCGGGCTACCTCTACCAGGACCGAGCTTAGGCTCCACCCCGCGACACTTCCCATGATGACACAGGTTACTGCTACTAAAAAGTAGTGTTACTTTTACCTTTGTCCTCTCCACCCCAGCGTGCCACAGGACGGTAGACTTCTATAGGTTAAATGAATGAGAACATTGATGCATAATTAATTATTAGCATAAAGAAGGTGGATTTTAAACCCCTTATTCTCCCCCCCCCCCCCCCTGGTCCCCTACAGTACATTCCCCACCCCCTGTGATCCCCCAAACAAGTGTTCGAGTTCAGAGATACTAAAGGGGATAAAAAGCTGCTTACCCTTTTCTTTGTCGGGGTGATGGGCTACAACGCTGGCCAAGGCCAAAGAAAATATTATTTCTAATATCATTTTAGAAATTCTACAGTAGGTGTTTAACCTACTGTAGTAGCTCTGAAATACAGTGCAATGATTTATGCCTCTCAGCTGAATATCTAGAGGTGTGACATCATTGTGACATTATTACATCATCACTGTCCCACTCAATGTTGACAGCAGAGCAAATATAGGATCTCAACAAATGTTTCTGCACTGTCACTATAAATGAGGGTCCTTAAAATTAGTAAGAGAGGTTAGATGGAATAATAGAGAGGTTGTATAGAATAATCAGAGGAGTTAAAGGGAACAATAGGAGGAGTTGTGGAAAGGGGTATTATAGAGTAATAGGAGGAGTTAAAAGGAGCATTTATATAGGGTAATAGGAGGAGTTATTGAAGGGTTATTTGCAGTGGTGGCTTTCCCATAAGGCTAGCTAGGCCTTAGCCTAGAATGGCAATTTTGGGGAGGGGTGAGGGGGGGCAGCAATTTTTTTGGGAGGAAATGTGTGTGTGAGAGTCTTCTCATTTTAGGAGTGGACCCCCTCCTGTAGCGCCACGTCGTCATGATGATCTGACATCAAATGACACTGCAACATCACATGATGACGTGTTGCCATGACAATGCAGCATCAGATGTTGCCATGACGTTACGACTCTAGGGTGGTGGGCCGCTCCTAGGCTAGGGGGGTGGGGGTGGGAACAAGTCCACCACTGGTTATATGGAGTAGTAGAAGGAGTTATAGTTGGCGGTTATATGGGACAATAGAAGGAGATATAGGGAGGGGTTATATGGATTATTAGGAGACTGTATTGGGAGTTACACAGACAGGTAATATGGAGCAGTATCTTATCCGCGTTACATAATCATTCCTTATATTCTAAAATATCTTCATATAAATTCGGTACACTATTAACCAGTTGGTGATTTATAATTGAACTATAATGAATTATGCATGTATTATTATGTATGTTGTATAAGTTCTAGTTGCAGTTTATAATTATTACCGAAAAAGGGGGTAAGGTCACATATATAAATAACCCACCCTGCCTTTATTATTGATCTCTGGTATGTTTTGAATAGTTAAAGTAGTTCTGTTAATTGTGTGCTGCTAAGCGTCCAACTTGTAACAGGCAGATTTATTGGGGGGAGGGTCATGCGACTGCTTAGATCAGGCCCGCACAACTTGTAAAGTGAGAAGGGCTGAACTGCTACAAGGAAAACAGATTCAGTCCGCAGACGTAAAATCATCCTCCTCCACATCCTCCTCATCCTCCTCCCCCAGCATCCCTCATCCTCCCCCAGCATCCCTCATCCTCATATCTTCTCCCCCCAGATCATCATCATATCATCGCCCCCCCACCCCCAGATATGAGGATGATGATGATGATGAGTGGTGCTGGGGGAGATATGAGGATGGTCATACCATACCATACAGGGCCGTAGACAGCTTTCCTGGGGCTCATGACAACAGTTTCCATTGCCCCCCCCCCCAGTGTCGGCAGCCTTTGCGAGGCTCCCCCTCTATCTCTCATACTCCATCTCTTAACCTCACTGACACACATAATACTCCCCCTCCACATCACACACAATAACCCCCTGGATATCACACACATCCCCCTGCAGCTCACATCACTCTCTCCTCCTGCATATCACATCACTCTCCCCCCTGCATCTCACATCACTCTCTCCTCCTGCATATCACATCACTCTCCCCCCTGCATCTCACATCACCCTCCTCCTGCATCTCACATCGCCCTCCTCCTGCATCTCACATCGCCCTCCCCCAACAGCCTCCCCCCTGCATCTCACATCACCCACGCCCCTGCATCTCACATCACCACCCCTGCTGCATCTCACATCATCATATCATCGGTTGCGGTTGAGGCGGTGGAGATGGTGGCGGGCAGCAGACTGAGCAGAGCAGGCAGACTGCACGCGAGGGAAGAAACGCGCGCATGTGCCTGTGCGCGCGCTCTCTAGCAGCAGACTCCTACCCTGCTGTCCTCCTCTGAGACTCGTGAGAGCGGGCTCGGGGGAAGGAGGAGGGGGAGAGCGGGCTCGGGGGGGGGGGGAAGAGAGGAGGAGGGGTAAAGCGGGCTAAGCCGTCGTGGACCATACAGTGAGTGCGGGCGGCCTCGTGTTGTGCAGGCCGGGCTTAGATGTATAAATTTAATACCAGTTTAAGGGAAAGCATTTGCAGGGTAGCATTTGCATCTAAAATGATGCATGTTAAGTGATCATCTATATGTGAGAATATATAGTTAGACTATTGTTTGACTGGAGGTTGACTGGAGGTTGACGGGGGTCTGGATCATCTGCAAACTCTTTTACACAAGACAACAAACGGTGAGCTTATCTGATCACACTATGACCCCATGCTTGTCACTTCAAGCAGCCTGTACTTTTACCCCCTCTGTACACCTTATTTACTGCAGCCCAACAGCTTGCACACAACTGCCCACCACTCAACCCCCAAACCCTCAACACCCCAATGCAAAACCTGAATAGGCCATAGCATTGCAATGCAGCAAAACATTTTGGCAAGGAAAAGGCACACCTCTGCTGTTTAGTCTGCACACACTCACTTGGCTCACAACAGCTTCATGCAACTGTAACCCTGTTTCCCCCCTCCTCTGGGAACAACACTGGCTACTAGCTTCTGTGTGGTGCTGAAGTCTACCTGCTGTTTAAGGAGAAGCTGAGCTGTGCGATGTTATGGGCAATGGGACACGTTTTAGGAACATTATTTCTTTACTCACTCATGGTACAGCGCCTCCAGCCATAACAGGATCCTAGGAGTAGGATGTAAGCTCCTATCATTGCAGTCCGTCTACCTCCTGTCCAGTAACTGACACTAAGGCAGAGGCAAGGTGCACACGCATCTTTATTTTATCTCTTTCTTCCTTCTCATTACAGCATAATCTCTGCCGTGCAGGACATCTGGATGGTGCTTGCTCCATCTCTTGAGGCATTCTGGTCTGGATGGTCTCTAAGCCAGCCGGCATAGAATGGCATGCTTGCCCCACAATGGGGAAGACTCATAGCCCTCTCACTCCCATTAAGGAGAAGAGCCAGACCTCATCCTCTCTCATCAGAGGGTAACACTAGACTCTCCTACTCACACCCTCTCCCTTTGGAGGGTAGCGATAGACTCCCTCACACACCCTCTCCCTTAGGAGGGTAGTGCTAGACTTCCTCTCACACCCTCTCCCTTGGGAGGGTAGTGCTAGACTAAATTTAGACCCTCCCCAGAAGACTATAGAAGGGGCGGGCTCATGAACTGTACCCACCTCCAAGGGGCTGTACACAGGCCATGAGTCACCAGCTTCCTTCCTTCCTCTTCAAGGGAAGCACAAGGCGGAGGGGGAGGGGGGGGACAGTCACAGCCCATAGATTAACCCACTACTGCCTGAAACTTATCAGGGCTTACATAGTAGGTATTCTATGTGGGTGAAAACAGGTACGATGGAGACACACCCTGTTACACAACATTACCTACCTCTGTGATAATGAACCTGCTATATATTTCAACTTTGTTCTTTCTTGTGGCCTCGTGAAAATGTTACTCTCACTATCCATTACAATACCCTCCCTCCTGGCCCATATCCAATATTATTATACACCCTGGATTACTCAAAAGCCTTGGATTATCTACTGAATGTTGGTGGAGAACTCTGAAAACCAGCACACCAACCATCGCTTACACTAATGGCAAACATCACAAATTTACAACTTGCAACAAACTACTCAAATTTCTAATACTGTTACTCTCTTTACCAGTTGATATTGAACTTAACCCAGGTCCTCCCCTTTCAATTGTCCCATACAACTGAGAATACCCCCCTTCAAATTCTAAAAAGGTCTATCTGTCGCCCATATAAATATCCGGAGCCTGCTGCCCAAACTGGATGAACTAAGGGCATGGTACCTTATGCATAAACCCAAAGCCATCATTCTTACAGAAACATGGCTAACCCCTAAAACACTTGATGCAGACACCTAACAATTAACACTGTTAAATTGCCCCCCAAGCCCACCCTCTTTTGAAATCCTAGTTGGCAAAATCTGCCTCCCCTTTTCTTTGTTTTGTTTCAAATTGTTTTGATTGTTTTTTCAATTCCATGAAACAATAATAACAGTTACAATAATAGCATTGAAAATGAAAGTGCCCTTCTGTATTCTCCAACGTCTTAGCGTGAAAATACACCGTCTGCCAGCTCTAGGACGACTCCAACCTCCGGAGGATTTACCACACTCTTATAGCGCTGATGACCTGGGAAAACAAAATGGCGGACGAGCTCGGGAGAAGACAGTAATTGAGTCAGACAACAACCAGGGAAGCTTTGTCAGAAACTGTTCTCTCATTTATTGAAGGTTTACAGCCAGTTTTTATAGCAAACTTGAGCATAGAAAAAACACAGATATGAGAACATACTTCCCCTTTTACTTCACAGTCTGTCTATCTCAGCAAAATGACAGTTAGACAGTTTATGGTCTGAGAAAGGGGCACATTTCCTAGTTAGGAGGCCGTTAAGGAAATGGCAGTATGTTGTGAAATGCATTGTTGTGTAACTTATGCCCAGTACGGCTGAAGACAAGTTCCTGTTTTCTACAGGGCAAAATAAGTCTGAATGAGTCTGAACAAACACAGTTCAGCTAAAGATAAGTAGGTGACAGGTCAAGTCACATTCTCAGACTTGCCTGCACAGCACAATTACATATGGCATATGGCATGTGCTTAGTTCCTGAGACTTAAACGTTAGTACAGAATAGTTATAGAAAAATGGTTATCCAGCAATCAAAATGGAGTCCCCCCTTATATGCACATTTACAATCCCCCCTTTTGTCATCACAAAATGACAATTAACCTCTAGGATATGGGGGTCTCGTATTGGATTTGAATGTTATCATAATCCATCAAAGGTATCTGGACTCTAGTGGCAGTAGGTCCAGAGTTACGTATCATATTTGAGAAGCTGTGAATGGGGGCATTAACGTCCAGTGATGCATATGTGTGATCAATGGACTTACCAAAAGGCATAATCATTTTACATAAAGATAAGCACATAAATTTGCAGCATGAAAAAATAATAACTAATACTACGATTATACTAGTGATTACTATCAGTCCCATAAGAAGTTTCCTTCCCAATTCTCCAATCCATGCACCTAACCCAAAAGTCCAATCAAACTGATCAATTCTCTCAGTAATGTCTGCGACAAGAGTTTTGATGTCAGCAACATGACTCTGCAATGATTTGGAGTGATCAGAGAGATTGAAACAACACATTCCCTGAAAATCTTGACATCCATGCTCATGTTTAAGCAAAAGATAATCTATTGCGGCGCGATTTTCCAAAATTGCTTTGCGTGTATCTTGTAAATCTATCATTAGTTCTTCTAGGGCCTGGGAAGTGTGATTTAACCCCTTGGCTACAGCGCATGCCAGTTTGGCGACAGTTCTTGCTGTATACACAGCCAATCCAGGAACTCCAACAAGGGAAGCTGCTAGACTTACAATTTCAGTGGTTGATAATAAATTTACATGTGGATCGCAATTTTCAGTAAGTGAAATAGTGGATCGCTTAACTTTGGTTTGATGTAAGCCAGGTTCTACAGAAAACATCATTAACCCTAACCTGGTGAGAGCACATGGCCCCCCTGTGATGTTTCCTGGTATGTAAGTGTAGGTAGTATTACCACAAGAAAACAACCATCCAACGGGAAGTTTAACAGGATAAAGATGGCTTGGTGTGCTTACAGTGTGATTGCAACTCATAGTGTTATTGACGCTAGTACATTTGTCATCAGTTCGACTACACAATATTCTGGTCATGTTGGTGGAAACTGAGGGCGTCAATTTTACTTGTTTACATTTACCTATCTTTTCAGGATTACATGTCATTTGATAACATATGTCACCCTGTGTTATATTCTGGGTCTTAATTTGTGTCATGTTAAGCCATTTCTCACCAATACACTGGGGACAGTCACGACAATATTCATAAACAGAAAAATGCTGTCGCACATCATGATGTTCTGCTAAACTATCATTATTGCTTATGCTAAACACTTTTAACAAAATCTCTACTGGTGTGGGTACTGCTATTAAACAGCTTGTGAGTATGTCAGTTGTGCTGGTCATGTCGGTTAAACAGAAATGTGACATATTCAGTACCTCAACAGCCAAATGCTTCCAAATGTTAGTTTTGACTTCCGTTAGAAATGAAGCCATGCGTTTGGAGCGTGTGTAATGTCTTCCTGGCAAATTGTGAGAGTTAAACTGGACCTGTGGTACATGGGTTTCGCTTTCATCTTGTTCCTTGGAGATGAGAGAAGAGAGTTCACCTTCTCCAGAGGAAACATAACTTTCAGGTGGACTGTGGTTAGGGCAGGTTATAGTGGTATTCTTGATACTAGTGATACTGAGTCCATTAACGTAGATGTAGCAAAAAGCGCATATTATTATTGTCAATACGTCCAAGAGTAGACAAACGCGTATGCATCTGCGCCGATTCTTCTGAAATCGTGTCTCTGGTATTTGACGAATCTCAACTTCTGGCTCTACTCCTTCGTTGACTTGATACGTGATGCGTGAATCCATGTAGACGAATCTTCAGTCAGCACAGCTGTACGAGTCACTGCGAGGATCGTGGTTGGAAGACCGTAGGGCGGTTCTGTTGTCCCTCCTTTGGCGGGTAGGCGCTTGACCACGACTTTGTCTCCGGGCTGGAAACGATGTGTCGGCTTATCTGAAGGGAGCGGAAGAGAAGAAGAAACATCACCATAGATGCCATTCAATTTCTGTATCAAGTGATGAACATAATTCTCTTGAATTTGCTCTAGGTCTCCAACTTCCTTTGGGCAATACGTACCATGAGCCCAGGGAGTTGGAAACGGTCTCCCCATTAAAATTTCAAAAGGTGACAATTTGGTAGTACTATTCGGGGTCATCCTAATTTCTGCAAGGACTGCGGGAAGGACATCTGGCCATCTTGAAAAGGTACCATTTGTTCCCTTACGCAGTTTATCCTTGATCGTGCGATTGGTCCTCTCTACCTGACCTGAAGACTGTGGGTGGTAAGGTATGTGGAACTTCCAATCTATAGCGAGAGTCTTAGCAACTCCTTGAGTCACCTGGGATGTGAAATGTGTTCCTCGATCACTATTTATTTGAAGAGGACATCCCCATCGGGGAATGATTTCCTTGCAAAGTATTTTTACAACAGTCTTTGCATTTTCGTTCGATGTAGGAAATGCCTCAACCCATTTGCTGAATTGATCTACCATTACCAGTAGGTATTTCAGCTTTCCCGCAATGGGTGACCTGGCCATTAAGGATGGTGCAGGAGCTTTCCCAGATCGTACACCGTTGCCCCCACCCCCTCCCCCGCCTGAAACTGTCATGCATGCTCACGATGGCTCAGTGCAGAATGCTAGAGGAAATCATTACAGGGGCAGGGGAGGTCACAATAGAGGAAGGGGTAGGGGAGCCCAAGGGAATAACCAGCGCAGACCAGGCACTTGTTTTAACTGTGGGAAACAGGGACACTGGAGACAGGAATGTTGGGCCCCTTCTCAGGGTAACAACCAACAACAAAATTATCAGCAGCAGGATTATCAAAGTCAGGGAAATCACAGGCAGCATCAAGGCTATGGTCAGCAGAACCAACCACAGTACCAGCAGAATAGCAGCAGAAACATGCAGCAAAATACTCAGAGGCCACAACAAAATCACAATTATCAGGGCCAAAATGTTTCCAGCCCTCAATATAATGTTGCATGGAACCAAGAGATGCCTTATTGCCAATAGGGCTGCCCGAGGACGGAAACCCTCGTCTGCCCACAAGCTTCTGTGTCTAATGGATGGTTAGATATACCATTACTATCATTGTATGTCAATGGCAGATTAACTGATTTTCTTGTAGACACAGGTGCAACGCGTTCTTGTCTTAATAAACATTCTTACAAGGGCCCAATGCAGCAAGCAGACGAGTCCTCTATGGGTATTGAGGGTACTCTCACTAAATGTTACAACACTCCCATTTTGTCAGTTCAATTAAATCCTAGGTCTGACAAACACTGGAAGCACCCTTTCAGGGTTATTCCACAATGTCCAGTGAATTTATTAGGACGTGATCTTATGGCCAAAATGCAAATTGACATAAGCATTGATGACAAGGGGGGGATTATTGTAAGTTCTCCACATCTCTCCCCCAATGATTATGATCTTTCTCTTTTTCAGCATGACACTGGCAGACTCAAAGTCCGAGGGTTAACAATGCCAGATAGATTAGTTGAACAACTGACCAAATTGTCAGATTTTGCCATCCATGGTGATATGCCTTACACACGCATGACATTTGCTAATCCTGTTTCATGTATTATCTATGATCCAGAAGCAGAGATGCATGACCCTGAAGCACACTCAGATGTGTCTGCTCGCATTGAAGGTGTATGGATCACACCAACGACTGTCTACATTGCATCAGACAAAGGAGCCTTCATATGGGCTCAAGGACAGCAGCTTGTATTACAGGACAAGTATTTACCTATTGACGAGATATGGGATATAGAATGGAATCTTTTTTCTACTGACATACCTTTATCATTACAGGACATTGACCCACGGGTATGGGCTACTTCTCACACTGACCCAGGTCTCATCTCATGCACACCATATGAGGCTACACTAAAGCCAGGAGTAAGTCCGGTTTACATTAAACAGTACCCATTATCTGCAGAAAAGGAAGCAGGTATTGAACCGATCATTAAGGAGTTACTCACAAAGGGAGTAATAGAACCAACTGTCTCACCATACAACACACCAGTTAACCCAGTACCGAAACCTAACAGTTCGCAGTGGCGTTTTACACAGGATTTGCGCGCAGTTAATCAATTAGTGCAACCATTAGCGCCTATAGTACCAGATGTCACAGCGATCATTACAGCCATACCAGCAACAGCGATCTATTTCACGGTAATAGACTTGAACTCAGCTTACTTTTCCATTCCGGTACACCCTAACACAAGATCTTTGTTTGCGTTTACCTACAAAGGTGAACAATTTAGGTGGTCTCGTCTACCACAGGGATATTGCGATTCCGCCACGGCTTACAGCCTGATCGTGCGCATGACTCTTGCTGACTGGTGTCCGCCCGGTGACTCTGTTTTGCTGCAGTATGTGGATGATTTACTACTCTGCAGTCAAACTGAGGAAGCGTGCACTCTGGATACGCATAGTCTGATGGAGCATCTCGCTGCTACAGGTCATAAAGTCTCACCACACAAGATACAGTTGGTGCAACAAACTGTCAAATATTTAGGCTTCATACTACAGCCAGGACAGAGACTCCTTTCGCCTGATCGAGTCAAGGTAATTGCCACTCTCCCCAAACCCAAGACGAAAGCTGCTATGTTATCTTTTCTGGGGATGATTACCTATTGCCGCCAATGGATACCGAACTGTTCCCATTGGGATAACATCTTGAGACAATTGACATTGATGCATATGCCAGACCCACTGCAATGGACGCCAGAGAATATCACTGCATTCACTGAACTTAAGACTGCATTGTGTTCTAGCCCCGCTCTGGGCTTGCCGAACTATAACCTGCCTTTCCATTTGTTTTGCAGCGAGACAGGTACCGCGGTTGTTGGCGTACTAGCACAAGAACATGGCTCAGGCTATAGACCGGTGGCATTCTATTCTAAGAAACTGCAGGAGATTGTGCAAGGGTTCCCAGCGTGTTTAAGACAAGTAGCTGCATGCGCTATTTTGGTAGAAGCAGTACAAACTATTGTGCTGTCACACAAACTAACCTTGCATACATCACACCAGGTACTACATGTTCTCAAGAACCTCACTACGCAGCACATGACCGCACAGCGTAGAACAGGGTATGAAACTATCCTCACATCTACCTCAAACCTCACTGTCAAATACCACCCACCACACACTGGTCCTGCTCAAATTCTGTCTAAACTGTTACTACACAACTCTGACATAGGCAATGAAGATCATGACTGCCTACAAAACATACACAACACGACATCAGTAAGGAGCGACTTAGAAAGTACGCCCCTTAAGGAGGGAGATGTATTGTTTGTAGATGGGTCATGCTCTAAGCC